>NW_015386767.1:160533-174302 GCF_001527695.2 Protobothrops mucrosquamatus | reverse complement strand
TACTCACTGAAGCATTAGTTAAGAGAGTTCTAGACTATCCACCATGCTTATCTCTGACTTTTTATTTTCTTCTGCATACTCTATTTACCTCTCCTCGGGGGAAGAGACAAACAAAAGATAAATAAAATGTAAACAAAAATGGGTAGGTTTTTGCTCCTTCTCTAGGATTTGGGCACAATCCTTACTTACTCATCTAGGAGCATGCCCCACTAATCTCAGCCAGCCATCCTTCTGATTTATATATTACAACTTTAGATACAGAAAGGCATGAATGCTGGACTTCCATGGAAAGTATGGTGAATTAAAGGCAGCTCTGAGAAAGCAGAGTGGACAACCACAGCAAAAACCAAGGAACCGGTGAGTAAACTAGTTCCTTGGAACCTCTCTGGATAAGGTGAGGAGAGGGCACAAGATCACTCACAAGTGTTTCAGATGCTGTTTTTCATGAATAGACCAAAGACCGAGAATTGGAAAGAAATCAAATACTGTGACAATATTTGAATGAACGAAAGATTAAAACTGTTAGAAGTAAAAGAAAGGAATATAAAATTAGTTTATTTGATCAAGGTTAGAATAAGATACGGTATGTAATTACAAAGCCAGCAAATCTTTATAGACTTTCTGCTAATGTCTGGACTGAAAGGTTGGTGCTTTATGTAGTGGTCTATAGATAAGGGAAGGGATATAGGATGAAGAGATTTTTGTTTGTAACCTTACAGGGGGCGGAGATCTCCTAAATGTGTTTATAGTAGTTGCAATGAAGGTTGGAAATAACTTCTTTACATATTTTTATTATAGTTTGTGTTAATTTTTACCATTATAATAACAATAATTCTATGGATGAATGAAAATATAATAAAAATATTTTAAAAGAGGAAAAAAAGGCCTGAATTCTATTATCATTAGCTGGCAAGCCCAGTCTGTAAAATAATATACTCTACAGTCTTAGCTAACATAATCTAGTAAGTACAGTCATAAAATAACACTGTGAAAATGGTCTTGCTTTTTACTTGTCCTTGTCTGCAATACTATAATCAGAATTGTGCACTTCATTGCAGAGTAAAGATCTTGACAGGCTGGCAATCATCCAGGAAAGATCAATAGAAATTGCTGAGGTTAGGAAAACAGCTATTTCTAGAGAAATCGTAAAGCATTTTATAGTTACCTTGTGACAATGCCGAGAGATCTCATTGCAGTTCATTTCCTGACCACATTAAAATATTGGTCCAAATTCTGACAGCCCAACAAAATTCATATATTCATGTAAGTCATATTCCTCAGGTTAAGTTCTATAACAGAAATCCATAAATTTAACCAAGATCCACCTAGGTGAATAAGAGTCTATGTCTCACAATGGTTACTGGATTAAAGCCAGAGAGAAACATCCCCATAGAATCAAACTTAAGTTCTACAGATCACATGGGCATGACTGCATTGTTTTCTTGATAGAAATCTGGAAGTGATTTGTCCCTACCTTCTTCTGGGATATTATTCTACTTTCCGGTCTAGGTCACATCCTTAAGTTTTGTGGGGTTTGTTTTCCGTAACTCCCCACCATGACCAGTTCAAGCAAAGTCTTTAGGAGCTGCTGCTTGCTATGTGAAGACCAGAAAGACTTCAGGTGTTTGGACATCAGTCCTGAAATTCAAAGGGGAACTCTAAGCCTATCACTGTTTTTCACTACAGCTTACTCCCTTGGTTAGTGATTAAAACAGGTAAACAACACTTTGCATGATGAATAAACATGAATACATATATAAAACCTTGGACATCATTCCCATAAGTCTTTGAGTATAAATATTACAAACTGGTATTTTTGTAACAGTGGCAATCTACCTTACAGATTCCTTTCCATTTATTTGAAACCATGTTTCTTTATAGATTAAACAGCATTGGAAATGAATCTGGATGACATTAAACAGACATTTGCCTGTCATTTTTTAGTTTTGTAGATACAGAAAGAGAGAAGGAATCAATTTTTATAACAGAGTTCTCCCAGATTTTTGTCACAGCAATTTGTTTCCCAAACATCATTTCCTATCATATTATTAATTATAGCACATCTGATCATTAGTATGCATGCTTGTTAACATAAGCAGAAACCCCAATACAGAGAAATTCAGAACAAAGGAAAGTAAATGAAGAAGCAACAAAGGAAGAATAGATGTGAAAATTGCATATCCTTAACTTTAAGCCAACAGCTTTACAAATCTTATCTAATGCAGACAATACAGATTTATTAGCTTGAGTTTCCACATCATCATTCACCTTCAGAATGCAACATATAATTTAAAGAGTTGTGCACATCACAGGGGGAAGGGAAGGATCCCTTAAAATCAAGAAGCCAGATTTTTTAAAATCTCATGCCAAATGTTTGATGAAAACCTACAGAGTGACAAACCAATAAAATGTTAATGTGTGGTATTTAGTCAAGAACACTATTTCTATTCTTAAAAATACAATTCAGAAATACAACAATTCAGCAGTGTAACATATTCTAGTCTATAATATACAGCAATATAGTACACAGTAATGACCATGAAATTTCAAAACATATTATTTTAATAAGACTACTTTTGCCAGATGTTCTTTCCTCGTAAGAGGAAGATTGTTGTTATGTATCAATTGTACATTAGTTAATCTCTGATTAGCTAATCCAATTTACACATTCTACAAAAGAAAATTTCAATTTTTGGAGGTTATGCCAACTTTAGTGCTATCCTGTTATGAATAATCAAATTCAAAATGATTTAGCTTCTGGGACAGAAGTGCTTTCAACTTGACTGTGCTTCATGATAAGAGTGCTTATATCAGCCATCTAAAGCTCACCTCATTAAAGCTCTTCTGGGCAAACACCGACCTACGTAGCACGGGAGTCATTCAGCGTATCTTTCATAAAAGCAGAACACCAATATTTAGAAAGACTAAAAACCTAATGGACAGGAAATAATGGTTTTGTTATTATATTAGCCTCTGGTACCCCAATGACCTGAAGATGATGATGCTTTAAAATCTCTGGAAAAGTCAAATTTACAATCCTAATGCATTCAAAAGATAATACGGTTCAACCAGCAACATTCTCAGTAAATGATCTTGCAGATCAGGGATGCGAGTGAAATAAAAAATTCTACAATGTCATTTTGAAGGTTAAAATGTGAATTCTTTATCTGAAATAGCTAGAAGCTTTCCAAGATTACACTGTTCACAAAGTTTCCAACTAGGAGCCAAAAATTCTTATCTTTTCAGTTTTTAAGATATCAATGTAAGGCACGTTAAAGACACATCTTTAGAGCTGCCAGCTTTCTCACAGGAATGTCCTAATTCAAAGAAAGTAAATATCAAGAGCATCCTCAAATGTATTAAAGGCAGAATCAATCTAGATAATTTACTGATGGCTTTCGAAGCACATGGGACTAAATGTCTGTAAATTCACCTTCTTAAGAAGGGTTCACTGCATCAATTGCCAAGGACTCACAAAAGTATTTTCCCTTTATCTAAGCAACACAATAGCTATTAAAAAGCCACATGCCATACCAGCAACTGCAGAATCACCACTCACAGGTGCTCAAAATGCCAGTTTGTACTATTTATGCCAGCATGCACTCATTTATATGACCATCTAATTCAAACTATGTGGGCAACATACAAAAGAGAAAAAAAAATGATTAGTATAAAATAACATAGCACATTAAAGCATACAAAGCAATAAAATGGGAAACAGAACTGAAAACTCACCCACTGGGGACTCCATTCAACCTGACCCAAAGTCCCAATATGAATTGCTCTGTGCTATCTGAGTCTTGTGTATCTGCCCTTACACGTCACATCTGATATGCAGAGCCCCAGCCATGCTAAAGTATGATCCGAGTTGCAGACAAAGAACACATAATCCAGACCTCTTTCAGAATACGTGTCATTCTCAATCCAGAAAACAAGCACATTATAGCTACTGACCTGAAATCCAGTTATAATATGTCACTAGGAATTCCAATGTTTCTTTCACTTCCAAATTACCTATAAGAATACTTGTGTACAACAATTTTGCCGGATATAGTATGGCTTCCATAAAACATCCTGATATAAAGATTGTCTGTAAATTTGGCAGAGGAGTCTGAGATGTAACAACCAGCACTGCAGATAATCAAATGCAGAAGTCAAAATCCTGCCTCTGATAAGTGGGACATTTGTACTCCCTATATTCAGAGAAATGTGCTTATTGTGAATTAGTAACCATTTTGATCTCAGATTAAAACTATTACCAGGTCATCTTGGAGGCTAATAACCTAATCCTAGTCATATTTAGAAGTTTAAGAATTGGTGACCAAGTTTGCTTCTTTTCCTTTTCCTTGCTGATCCTTTTCCCTGCTTTTCTTACATCTTTTAAAACTAAAATTAGAATGCAAGGTTTATATAGATCTTCTTTGAGAGTCTTTCCAGTTAAAGAGCACAATATAAAAGCTTCAGATAATAGCTAATATCCTTATAAATCCCATTTTATTCAAGTGGACTTACTTTGAGGTACATGATCTGAAACAGATCCATAGATCTTTAAATAGCCCCTAACCCTCTATGTGAGGTAAAAATTGCAAGGTAGCAGCCAGGTAGCATGCGGTATTTCACCCAGGCACATTGTTTCTGTCTCACACTTTACTCTTTCCTTTTACGATATGATAACTAGCTATATCTGAAAGCAAGCGAAAATGTTTTGAAGCTAGCAACCCTGGAGTATGGTTGAACTGTTAAGCCCTAACCCATTAACTGTGACTATGTGAACAATCCAACCATACTATATTTTCAAGAATTCACAACCTGTATATTTCAGAGTTTTCCTTTCATTGTCTCATAGCAGAAATTTCTTAGGAAATTTCACATTTTCATGTTTTTTCAACACCAGTCACAGGTACATTTTACAAAGATTATCAAATTTTCAGCTACTTTTTCCCAGCCCTAGAAAAGAGACTTCTTTTGAATAGGTTTGATCAGATTTGATAATTGTCTTGAAGCAAATTATAATTTAAGGGTACTGTACACACCCAGCATTTGCAGTTATTTAATTTTTAAATGCAGCTTTTTTTCAAAAGGAATTTACATCAGATTATCACTGCCATATCAATCTGCTTAGTAACGTGCAAAATTTGTCCTAGGTGGCACTCCTCCAGATTTCCATTAGACAGCACCACTTTTCTACCAGCTATACATCAAAGATAAAGCATTATTTGAAGGGTGCTTTTTAATGCATCCAATGTTTCTTTGCTATCTTTCTTCCCTTCTTGCCCTTAGCATGGCAACTTTTTCTTTTCCAGAGTAATTATAACATTGCATGACAATAAACACAGAGATTTCAAAATATTATTTCAAAGTAATTCTTTGATTAAAATATTTCAAGATAAGCTCTGGTTGGGTACCACAAAGAAATAGCCACCATACAATCATAGCTAAAGCACAAACAATGTTGACATAACAGCTCTTGATGAAAAAGTGCATAAGAGAAACATGCACAATGCTGAGCTATGGAAAATAGATTTCAAATACAATCAGAAAGCCAAGACAAGGCAAGAAAAATGGCCTTGTTAAGGCTGCCAGATGTTCCAGGGGTCCAATTTTCATATTACTGAAATTGGTGACTAATCTGCCATTAATTCTAATTGCGCCACACATATATATACGTATATATAGAATTGTCCCTATCCGCTGTGCTGCTGCATAGTATACATCATATTTTTATGGTGATTATAAAGCCAGGGAAATCCCACTGAGACAACAATTCACAATAAAGTGGCCCTATACAACTATATTTACCATTGTATTCACTGTACTGAACACTAAATCTTTCTTGATGATTACACGAGTGAGATTTAGAATCATAAACAAAACTGTACTCATAAAGTATGTGCATTAGAACAACTAGTCAACTGTGAATGACTGATACTTAAAACTAGATCTTTTAGGCCTTGCAGTCCTTTTTGTAAATATATATAATATATATATAAAATAAAAGTTTTATTTATATTTATATAAAGGCATTCAACATTAAATATATCTTTGCTTTATATATCATTACAAGACTACAAACCATGATGAGCATAGTCCTATGTGTAGGACACAGTTCTGTACTTAAAGATGTTTTTTTAAAATAATAATCTACTTAAAATCTGTGTTATATAAAACAAAGAAAACTGCTAAATACACCAGGAAGATGGCAATACCTGATTGCTTTAAAAACATATTCTTATATTGCAAAGCTTTTGTTCCCATTCCTGTTTCGTAAGTAAGACTGAATCTGAGCAATTATGTTTTCAGGCTAACTGGAGAATCTTACAAAGGTCTCATGTGTTCCAACCAAATAAAGGGGCTGGTTAAATAAGATATTTTAATCCAAAAATCATATTGCATCCTTAATACAATGTATCAACAGAAACAGAGCAACATCAGGAAATAATGCAGTCTGGGTAAGGGGGAACAAAATTACTCAAAATGGATCAAAGGATTGTGCTGGGGAGGTTTTGCTCCCCAAAGCATATCCACAGAAAAGACACCCAGCGGGGTTGGAGTGTGGGAGGGGGTACATTTCACTTGTGTTAATAATGACCAGGCTAAATCAGCCATTCTCTGATTCTTCAAGCTTATGAAGAAGAGGTGTGATACTACTTTCTCTGTATCACACCTAATTCAACAATTCTCACTAGCATCTTCTCATAAACCTATGAATAACAATTAAACGATGGCTCCTGATGCACCTGAACACTGAAAGAGAAGATACCAGAAGGCAGCGTTCTCATTTTCTAGCATCTGAAAAGATAGTCTTCCATTATCATTTCTAGCATGGTCTCAGCTTAAGGCGTTATCTATTTTATGGCTGAACTCATTTTCATGCAGTTTCATCCAAGCAAGGGTTAAACTTTGAACACAGTTTTAAATGCAGATAAACAGTCCTAGGATGAGACTGCCTTTCTGTTCATAAAAACATATTTCATCACCATGGTTCTGGAATGAAAAGTGGAAACACTTCTAAGAAGGCAAAGTATCTGAGCGCTCATTCTTCTCATTTTAGAAGTAACATATTTTTAACACAAATCTTCACTGAATAATATGGGGCTACTCAATGGATCAAGATCAGCCCTACCCAACCTAAAGCCCTCCACATGTGTAAGACCATAGCTTCTACCATCTTCAGTCAATAGAGATAATGTCCATGTTCAGTGGGATAATAAGTACCGTAAGCCCATACAGTCAAGGAATATTCTGTTGGGATTTGACAGGCAGTTCAAAAACAAACAAACAAACAAAGAAAGAAATCACAGCTGCAGGACTTCCTTTATTTGATAATAAAGAGGAGACAAGAAAGCAGAAAATTTATCTCTTGCAATGATTTCCAGTAGCATAAATACAAAGGAAGCAGGCTCAGGAAAGGGGTTGTTATTATGACATAGGCCTGTCACAACAGCCTGCACTGCAATCAGCACTAAAAGATTAGGCACAAGGTCTTGTTTGCCACTGTGACACAACTGCTCCTGTCCAATATCATCTGCTCTAGCAGCTTTTTGATCAGAGCTGCCTGTGTATGGCATTACAATTTATCTTACATTTTATTGCTGGCCAAGTGGCATTAACAACTTTATAGCCTCCCTTTTATGCTACATTTGGCTTCTAAGTTGAATTCATTCCTGTATGCACTTGCATTCACACAAAGCAAGCAAAGCAGTAGAAGTCTTCACTAAAAGATTTGCCAGCTGGATTCACAGTTGGAAAACAACCACCAGCACTGAATAAACCAAGGTTTTGTGTTTATGAATATCCTTTCAATCCTCTATGGTTTTGAGAGAACAAAGTCTGCACCATAGGGCTGTTAAGGCACTCCTGCATTTTTCAGGCAGTCGTTAGCTTTATGCTATATGGCTCCTGTACTCATCTCTATAAAGATCTCTGAAGCAGTTAAATCAAAAATATTAGCAAGTCTCTTTATGCCCCAGAATGTACTCAACTCTTTGCTACATATGGAATCAGCCCTGGCTTCTATAGAGGTTTTATATGGGTTTGACCATCCTAAAGTCTATACTAAACTGATTTTCACAGAGGAATCTTTGGCTGCTGTAAATCTCCCTAATGGTTTTTATGCAACTTGAAAAAAAGGCATTGAACATAAGACAATATGGCCTCTCGCTTCAATATCTGATTTCACTAGAACCTGAGGGAGCCTATCAGAAATTGACATCTTGCTTTTGATCCATCTTCATAGTGACCAGGGTACTACTATCCCCCTCTGCCTGGATAGAAGCCTTTTATTCCAACAAATTACCTAACTAACATTCTGAGCGTATCACATCAAAGAGCTCTGGCAAAATTTAACTCCCTGACTCTTGTGCTACCAGAAGGGAGCTGGAATCTTCAATTCAAGTTTGACTATGTTCTTGCCAACTAGGGAATATGGGGTCTGTTGCCCATATTTTATTGCACTGTCTTTTTTTATATACAGCTTGGCACACAGACTTAATAGTCCCCCAGTGTCAAATTGTTCTGGCTGGTTCAATGAGAAGTAAACTCAATTCTGGCTGATGGTTTTCTGAAACATCCAACTATCCAAGGTAGCCAAGTACAATTGCCATTAGGAGACTAACAGTTTAGATTTTTCAATGATTATACAGCAAACATCTGAAATGCTTATTTTTCCCATGCCATGGATAACATTAATCAGAAGCTACTTTCCTAGTTTATCTAGTTTTCCATTTTATTTGTGTTGTCTTTATTTTATTTCAGAAGCTACTTTCCTAGTTTATCTAGTTTTCCATTTTGTTTGTTTTGTCTTTATTTTATTTCATTTACCTGTTATTTTACTTAATGGATTTTTTTGTTGAAATATATGATTACATTGTTATTTGGTCTTAAACCATAAGGAAGTTGTTGTTATTAACCATGCAATCATTAGGGAGAGTGAGACACAAAGGGGGCAAGCCAGGAAGATGGCCTGTCCTACATCTGAAATTCCCTCTTGTTTCAGGTAAAAGCTTTTAGCGGTGATTACAAATGCTGGGCAGGAGCTGTCCCTCAATTTCAGGAATGCAAGCAGAGAAAGGTTGGAAGGGAATATAACCTTGTTTTATAATAATAGGAACAAAGAGATGTTCTATATTTAAGTGATGATCTGGAGAGCAAAAGCGAAGGTGCTACAACTATGCCGTAATCCTTACACTTCTCAGTCCTTTTGGAGCCTGAGGTAAAGAATTATATTTTCACAATGTCAGAATAACTGAGGACTGAATGCTAGGGTTTGTTTTTTTTTAACTGGAAATCATATATAATTCCTTCTATGGAAGAATAGCAAATTACGCTTTAGGCATATGCATCAGTCTCAAAAATATTCTGTTTGAAAAACAAGGTTGATAAAGAATTTAATTCAACTTGGAAACTATTTATGGGTTATAATATTACACACATTCTTGTACCACATCCAAATGTTGGGTTTTTCTTAATATGCTTTCACAACTAAGCTTTTGTTTGATTTATCAGATAAGGTCTTAAATTAGACATTTTTAATGTATTCTTCATTTTGACATGATTTACATTATATTGGCTATTGTTAATTATTGACTATCAACCTGACTTTAATAATGTTCGGAAGGTTTAAAGTGGTACAGGCTACTCTCCATAACTTTTGTGGTGTTATATCAATTTCTACCTTATCCCGCTTGAAAATCTCTTCTATTTTCTTTTACTTTTCTGTTTTTCTTAAATAATGCTTTAAATACATATACAACATTGCTTGGTCATCAGTATAATTCCAGCCCTGGGTAATATTTCTTTTAATATACAATAGAACTTGGGACTTGTTATATACAAGGAATCCTTGACTCATAACTACAATTGAGACCAAAATTTCTGTGGTCAATAGGCTATTTTTTTTTAAATCAGCAAAGATAAAAAGAAAATATAGCAATAATATATACTTACTAATTTCTCAGACGTATGTAACATATTTGCTGGTTAACAACTATGGTAGAGCCTCCAGTTCTGAAGAGGTTTACTCTGAGCACCAGCAGATTTAATTTTTCAAATAAAAGACAGCTGTCTTTTGAGGAAGTGAGGGAACAGTTCATGGTTCAAGGCAAGGATAAAAATTTTAACTGAAACCACCAAACCCTCACTCTGCTCATTAAAACAGTTTCTATAAATTTCAAATGTCTCCAGACTCTGGCTCAAAAATGCATATAAATAGTACAGGGGAAAGAAAAAAAATGTGTGCATAAATCATTTAAATGCCCATTTAAAAGTCATATGAAAGATATTTCTGGCTGAACACACACAAAACTGAAAGACCAGAAACAGAGAGGTCCTTCCTTCCCCCTTACTTTGAGGACGCTCGCTTGGAGAGACACCCCTTTGAATTTCCCAGCACTAGCCAAAATTTCAGCAAATCAATTCTACTTGTACTGTACATAGCAAATAGGTTTGCAGTGCAGAAAATATACTACATTAAATTACATCTGTAACTTAAAAGATTTAGTGGGTTACTTCTACTCTACCATTTGTGCTATTGTGAAAGAAAGCTTTTTTACTTACTTAGTCATTCTTTCTCACTGTATTACACAAATGGCAGTTCCTGGAAGTTGATTCTTCCTGGAAGCTATCTACTACCAAGGCATGATGTACAATGAGCACTTAGAAATGTGTTTTGCTGTGACTGGAACTAAGATGAAATAGCAACATTGTAAGAGATGAGTTTCATTTATGGAGGAGCCAAGTATCCCATTATTCTAGAACAATGAGAGATTGCAAAGAGAAAGCAATGTCCTGCAGTGTGATTTATTCCTTTCCAGTTGCAGTAGAACATTTCTGACAGACCAGCAAAACAGCCCCATCTGCCAAAGTAAGTCTGGGTAAAGGCTAACACTGTTCTGCTATATTAGTTGTATCACAGTAATACTTCTGCAGCACCAAGATTTCAGAATACTTCATAGGCATCATCATCCTTTCAGTAGCATCTCTAAGGCTTAAAGAATGCCTCCAAAATCAACACTCCATATCACAAAGCCTGGCAGAACAAATTTATCCTAATGTGACAATCTGAGCAGACATTTACATCTCCAACCCAGCAAACCCTTTACTATATTTTTCAGAGGACGTTATAGCAGATAACTTGGGCTGATCTTAAGAAAAACTAAACAGGAGAGGACTTGGTTATTATTTAGATGAGAGATTTCTAGAGAATCTCAAGACTTTAGTCTAGATTGAGAATTCCAAGTATGTCCAACTAGTCATCAGTAGAACTCCAAGGAAATGTGACTTCTTTAGATTCACTACCACCACCCATGAGATTTATAAATAAAGAAGAGTCCAGGCTCAAGAATTGCCCTTCTAGGAGAAGACAGACCGTTTTTTCCAGAGCTTTTGTTTTGCCTTCTGAAGAAGCAGGTAAGCACACAGGTCGATATCTGCCTCAGGAGAGAGGATCATTGCATATACTTGGCAAAAAAAATAAATTAAGTCCAATATTTAAACAGAATACATATTAAAAACCCAGTAGAGAGGAGACAGGGAATGGTCAGTTGCAATTTAAAGTAAAACATATCATAGTTTTTACTAAGAAAAAACAGGCCAGACAAGGTCAACTAGAATTATCCAGGACCTTAATCCTTGTTCTTACTGGGCAATTCCACGAGACTCCACAACAAAACTTGCTTCTACTTTCTACCAACCTCTTTTTTTTTATAAAAAGTTTTTTTATTTATAATACAATTAAAACAAAAATGGACATACGTGGCATTCCAGAATAAATATTCCTAACAGTTTGTTTCTCGTGATACAAAAACTTAATACATCATCCTTAACCTCTATATAAGCCTCATTCTTCTACACAATACAATTATATATACAATTATATGTACAATTATATGTATGTTTCAATCCTATCGTTAGCTTAAGATCCGAGCGGTTCTCCTTGATTCATACCAGCGATAAAATTTGTCCCAGATTTTGAAATATTCCAGTTCTGTCTTGTCTTTCATAGCCATAGTAAGCCTGTCCATCTCAGCACATGATATCTACCAACTTCTTAAAAGCAAGTGGAATATATTCCAGGGAAGGAAACTCTGACCAAGCAGTATCTTGGATGGCCAGATGGCCAGGTTTATTCTTTCCATTCATGTTTTACATCATGCTGAGTCAGAGAAAAATCACCTGGGATTGCCTGAACATATCTGGGCATTTTCTTTGTTCAGTGGAAGAGGGGAGTCTCAATCCACTGCCCAATAATTATGCATGTTGTCTATACCACAGCGTTCACTACTAATTGTTCCAAAGTCAGTTTGGCAGCAGTAGATAGCAGACATTTGTCCATATATAGGCTGGGGTTGGGCCCAACTCAACAGCACTTAACTAAATATAGATTTTTAGACAACTACAAGGCTCTATGTAGATCTTCTTCTCCCCTCTGAACTACATGTGAGAACAAAACCAAATTTTGTGAGAAGTGAATTCACATGTGAGATGTACTGAGCAGGCTGTGGTATCACTGAAATGAAAAGAACATGGTTGAAGGTAGGTACTGCTTTTCCCAGGGCCAGCCTGCACAGAGAGATTCCATGCATGTAATTATCACAAAGAATGTGATCGCAAAAGATTGGCAACTGAAGTATACAACCAATGTCCCTCTTTTCTCTACATCATCATTCTAATGGAAATACTTTGTGCACTAGAACTTTTCATTGGTTAGATCTTTCTTTTCTTCTCTTTTTTCCATATATAGGCTCCCCATGTGGTCTTATTTTCATCACCACCACCACCTATAGTCAATCCAATCCCAATTCAAGGTAACACAACAGTCAAGCTGTTGGATTTAGTTTGCATTTACAAATACTGATCCAGCTGAAAAGGTTTCCCCACCCGTTTGTTTGTTTGTTTGTTTGTTTGCTTCCTTATTTATTTATATAGCTGCCTACTCACTCACAGTGATCCTAGGCAGCTTGTAAACAATAAAAACACAATATAAAAAAATAATTTATTTGGGAATCTTGTCAGCCCAAAGTCTGAAAAATCTTCCAAATTCAGGACAACAATGATCAACATGGTTCGATAACTACCATGCTAGAATTCCATTTTCCCCTACCTTACTCAAGTATAGGAGAAAGCAATATTTGATTAATCAGGGTGATGTATGATAAACAGAGACATCACAGTAGAAGGATAATTTATATATTATTGCTGTCAAGATGGTTTCAGTAAATAGGAGCATTAAGAATGTCTACCAATGGGGGGGGGGGAGGAATCCAAATATGACAGAAAACATTTGTCATTTCTTCTTTCCAGAAATGACAAAAATATGGAACTCCCATGATTCTTTTAAAAAGGCAATTGTAGTTGTATTCATACTTCAGTGCTAACCAGAATCTTCATTTCAACATGTTTTCCATAATCTGAAGATCAAAAGAAAAATCAATGTGTGCTGGATGATTTGCCAAATCCAAATCCAACAAATTTTTCATTCACATAACCAGAATTTTCAGATATATCTGCTTCTCCCCATAAGGCAGAAAGTATATTCAATTTTTCTGGGTTTAGCCATTTGAACATATTAGGTTTTAGGTTTTTAGGTTTTATTAAATTTATACCCCGCCCTTCTCCTAGCGGACTCAGGGCGGCTTACAGCAAGTTAAAAAACAGACAAACCATACAAAATACTAAGTTTAAAATACAATTAAAATGAAATATTGATTTTTTGCCGTTTCTTTTTAAAATTATGTTAAAAACCAAATTAAAATCAAATTAAAATCAAATTA
>NW_015386767.1:147710-158792 GCF_001527695.2 Protobothrops mucrosquamatus | reverse complement strand
CTCCCGAGCTGCCGCCGACGTTTCGCCCGCTGATGGCAGATTGAAATCCCCCATGACTATAAGTCTGGGGGTCTCAACCGCCACCCCGGCTATTACGTCAGCCAACTCAGGCAGGGCCGTTGATACATAGCAGGGAGCTAGGTATATAATCAACAGGCCCACTTGTACCCCTTGCCCCCACTTCACAAGGAGGGACTCCGCACCGTCTATCTGAGGTACAGTGGTCTCCCTCGGACATAGGCTCTCCCTTATAATGACCGCTACCCCACTGCCCCTACCCCGGGTCCTTGGCTGATGGAATACCTGGAAACCCGGCGGGCAGATGTCAACGAGGGGCACTCCCCCTTCCGTGCCCAACCAGGTCTCGGTGATACCTGCCAGGTCCGCACCCCCCTCTTGAATAAGATCTTGGATGAGGGGGGCCTTGTTTACCAAGGACCTGGCGTTGCATAACATCAGCCGGTGATCCCGGGCCCGAGGATCTAAGATCCCTGGAGGCCGAGTGGAGTCCTGAGGACCGGAGCACCCACAAGCTTGTAAACAGCGTGTGCGTGCTCCCAGAACCCGATATGGTCCTCTGCTCCCGCCATATCTGCCCCTCCCACTGACCGTACTGATCACACCACCCTCCCTTAACCCCCCCAGCCTCCTCCCTCACCGTTCTGATGCCGCGTCCCTCAGACAGGGCTGGCCTTGGCCTCAGAGAGGCATCCCCCTGCCCCCCCTGGCCACCCCCGTACCCCCTAAAAATTTAATAAAACACCCCTCTAGGAAAACCCTCAGTTTTTCTCTCTTTGGTTCCCTTTTTGCTGCGTGCCACCTCTCGGGGTTCCACACCCCGTCATTGAGGCCGGCCCTTAAGGTTGTACTGGGCCATGCCTGCGCGAGGGGGGAATCGCGCAGGGCCAGCAGTTCTGACCTGGGGTATACTCCAGTCATAAGCAGGAGGTCCAACAGCAGAAAAACAGAGGGGGGGGGGAAATCCTCATGATGGTTAAATTCCAGTTCAGGGACCCGAAATAGATGGGAAGGAGACTAGCCGCTACAGTTGTTATTGTCCTCCTCGGCCTCCCTCGGTCCTCGGCCCCCGCAGGCACAGGCCCAAGCATCTGCGTCCACCCGGGCACTCACCAGCTCCCACCAGGCCCAGGCGCATTCCACCATTACAGAGATGCATAACTAGCTTTGCACCTTCTTTATCATATTCATGCAGGGGAAACTAGATAAAACATACAATATAAACAATTAAGTGGCTACAAGAAACACTACAGGTATCTGTAATACCCAGTGAGATCTCAAACCATGAAAAATTGCGTCTATGTCACTCACTAACCCAGGACAACTTATTCAAAAAATGTTAAAGCCCTTAATTATATTTTAAGGGTTGCCTACATCCTATGCTAAATTCAGCAACTATTAAGAAAGTGTCTGCAGTAAGCAAATGTATAGTTAACAAATCTGGATGTATTGTCTTGTTTCATTTAATTTATTTTGAGTTTACACAGCCAGGTGAGGGGGGGAAGTCAACTATGGATGCTGTTTAGTACACCCGCTTCGCAAGCAAAAGGCCTGAAAGTCAGAACCAATTCCTGGGATCACCAGTTTAAAAAGATCAGAGGTGACAAGGAGCGCCCCTACCTGGGATGACCAGGCTGAATTCTTGCTGCATTACTGTTTGCCTCTCAACAAGTTACATTTCTATATGTCTCGTGAAGTTTTCCTCCAACAGCTCTTAGCAAACTTATACCAAAGCACACCAGCCATTTCCAAGAGCCTTTCCAAGATCCACAGATACAGGGTATAAGCAATGTGTGCAAAGGAAAGTACTTTCTGTTTGAACAATGTCCATAAGAAGGGGACAACATTTTGACTGGAAAATATATGTGAAAGCTATGCTTGTTTAGAGTACAAACAGCATAACTATATATGCTCAACTCTAAACATACATAGGTTCAATAAATAGCATTCTAAGCAAAACTACCTCAGGGGGTTCATAAGATCTCCCCTGAGTCCAAATGGTAAAGACATGTAAATGGACAAGATATAAATTATTTATTCCACCTCTCAAGCCATTGCAAGCAATAACTTCAGATTCCAGTCATCATTTCTAGTCATTTCCAGCTTTTGCTTATGTATATATTCTAAGCCCAAATCTTGATTTTTTTCAGTCATAAAGGACATAGCCATGCTGTGTGGTAAGCCTAAAGTAATGTAACAGATGCAAAAAAAAAAAAACACCTATTTTTTTACGGGTTCATTTTAAATCCTAGTAGTCTCCCATCCAAGTAATAACATCTGGGCTAAATATTCCAGCCAGTGATAACTCCCCTCCCTGCCTCACTTATGTCCCTGTTGTAAAACTATATTGAAATTCTGCACAATACTATAATGCAACACTGGGAAAAGCTGCACGAAGAGCTCCTTTCCAACTGCCCAGAGATGGTACGTGGAGGCAGAATTATTTGGACTATCCAATTGGGTTTATGTCTATGGGAAGACTTGTCTACATGGTACAGGTAGTCCACAACCTGCTACCACAATTGATCACAAAATGTCCATTACTAAGCACGACAGTTGTTGAGTTTTGCCCCATTTTACAACCTTTCTTGCCACAGTTGTTAAGTGAATCACTGCAGCTGTTACGTTAGTAACACTTAACAGTTGTTAATTGAATCTGGCTTTCCCATTGACTCAGCTTGTCAGAGGGTCCCAAAAAGTGATCAGATGACCTGGGGACACTGCAACCATCATAAATACATGCCAGTCTTCTGAATTTTGATCTTGTGACCGTGGGGATGCTGCAATGGTTGTTAAGTGTGAAACATAGTGCTAAGTCACTTTTTTCAGTGCCATTTCGAACTGTCACTAATGAATGGTTGTTAAGGCGAGGACTTTTTATTGTATTTTATTGGTGTACATACATGAGTTTTCAAGCATGGGAAGGGGGAAACAACACACACTTTGGCTATCACCAAAGCAGCTAAAATGGCACATATATCAAGAGTTACCTTGCCCACTTTAATGCTAAGAATGCTTTGCTCCAAAAGGATTTCTAACCGTGTAGCTCCATTTCTAGGAGCCTCTAATGTTTCTAACCAAGCATTTCTAGCCATATACCTATTAACACAGAAAAGAAAGGATGCAGACATGCTACAATGATACTTGCCATATTTCTTTGACCTAAGTGCAACATGGTCTTTTTTCTCCAAAAACTCTGAGCTGTGTAGGAACTTCCTTGTAACTTTCCATGCAGCCAATTCTCAGAAGGACTTAACAACTTCCTCTTCCTATAACACCAGGCAAGGAGAACGAATGGCAGCAAGTGTTTATTTAGCAACTGACAGGAGTTAGGGCTGCAGTCAGTACAGTAGGTTTTCTGTTTATGACACTTGCCAACTACATGCAACTTTTCCTGTTCTGAATTCACCCGTCACAAAACTATAGACTAAGATAAAGACAGGAAGGAAGGCTACTAAAGCAATACCATCTTACTATATTAGTTTTCTACAGCTGTCACTCACACCAAAATACATGCAGGGACATCAAAAAAATCTTCCACTGAAAGCAATGAGACCTATTTCCACATAATATTACCCATGGAAGTGAAGGACCATGAAATCCCACTAAATTCAGTGGGAGATGTTTAAGCAAGTAACTTTATCCCATTAACTAAAATGCCCAACTCGGTCGAAGAGTACGCCATCAGTGCTTTCATAATGAGTCTCAGGGCATCTCGACATATGAGTAATATCAGTTATTGTATAATATCTGTGTAAACATGGCTTTCCTGGTAGATCGTTCTTGCGATAAAGAATATTATGCTATTCTGTCTTAAGGATTTCATCTGAGCGAGAAGTTCCAAATTGCTGAAGTCATCAGTGTAAGTGGTCTGTTCAACAGAGCTGTATCTTTACCTTGTTTAGGAATTCAGAGGAGAAGCAGACAGAACGGGGGATGTGGAAATGAGAAAGAATTGTGCTTTGAACAAAATGTATCTGGAATCCATTGCCAATGCTACTTACTCAGCCTCTGGAGCAGATTTCTCAAATGTTGCTGTGATCGGACAAAGGGGAAGGGGAAGCAAGTCAAGCCTTCTTGCTCTTCTTTCATTTGCAATGTCTCCCAGATGTTTTGCTAGATTGCATTTCAATAAAATGGAGCACATATTTTTTTTTAAAAAAATGAGTGGGGATCTAAGATTCCTGGGGCTATTCTGCTGCTTTCCAAAGTTAGCAAACTCATTTTTAGAAGCAAATACTGATTCTATGATAGTGCTTCCTCAAAGAAATTATAATATTGAAAACTCAATTGTCTTTATAATTACAGATGTATTTCCAGAAATCACAATGTCTGGAGTAGACTGAGAAAGCAAAACATATCCTTTGAAAAGTTAATTTAGTGTAAGTGAATTCATGCTCATTGTTTCAGGACACTTTCCATTCACCCTCTTCCTTGTCCCATATAAGCAGAGTTTGATTGAGGTGTGTATCCTTCTTAGACTTGGAACGAGGCTCTATGGGATGGGATGCAATTGGAATTTCGTCTGAGGAGACGTATGTACATTCGGTATATTGGTGATAATTTTTATTCATTGGCTTTTAAGATGTATAAGCCATCTTAAAGCAGTAGCCTTAACAACCCAAGTGAGCCTACAATTATACAAGAATATTAATTAAAACAATTTAAGTTTCAGCCACTTCACCAGGAGGCTTTAAGGGCACGATTTTACTGTTCAGCTCCTCCCCCAGCACACACAATAGGAAGATAAAACTGGCTATCTTACAGGGACTATTTTTTAAAAAAAATAGGGACATGTGAACAGAGTGCTCTACACACTGACTACATAAATGTCAAGTTTCTTGAATGTGACTTGTTCACATGGCAACCAAGATTTAACAAAAATAAAATGCCTGCAAAACCTAATTGGTATTTTAAAAAATCCTTTCCACTTTGATTTCCGAGCAGAATGCTTTTATATTGAAAAAAACAGGCAGTTTCCTTTTTCTATAGTAGAATAATCTCCCAAAATATAGCAGACAATATCAGTGTTAGGTTGCTGAATGTGCCAACAGATTATCTTGCCTAGAACGGTCTAGACTGTTATTAATATGCAACTGATGCACCAGCAAGACCACTATGGGGAAGCAACTGGAAGAATTGTTAAGGCAAGAATTATTTGTCACTCCAACTGGATCAGCTGCCGAAAGGAGAACCGTAAAGAAAACCATATGTGACTCATTAACCAATGTGTGTAACAAGCAAGCCGAACACAGGCTTCTGCCTTTCACAACCAAGAGGACCTGAAGTGCTTCCACCATGTATTTTTCTTTAAAAAAGCACACATTCAAAAAGAAACCTGGAGCTAAATATTATACATTGAATTTTAGTGAGAATTGTTTAGCCATTCCAGAGCAGTAAGATCCAATGCCCCCTTCTAGAACTGAGCTAATCAATAATGTTTGGACCACAAGAGAATAAAATACAGCAAGTCATTAGCTTTTTCACCCTATATCGGTCATGGGCATGGAAGTTACATGACTACCACATGGTGCACGTCCCTAGTCTTGTTAACTCCACAGGCCAGGGTTCATCTGCCTCTCACTTTCTCTCTAACGAAAGGAGTTTTCAGAATATACCAACAAATCATTAATCAAACCCAGCCATAAAACTCATACTACCACCTTAGGTGTCATCTTGCCCTAACAAGGGGTCTCTTGGAAGGGCTGTCCTCTCCAGCTACATTTCATCTTGCCAGTTGATAGTTAGAGACTGCTAAGCATTCCCTCTCCTCATCTGGATAGTTGGGCTAATCAGGGATTTGATGAAAGTCTCTGATTCTCTCTAGATTCCCATCTCTCCTGACAGTATTGTCTACCAGCGCAGTTTTAACCTCATTACCCAATTTTCCGATTTTGGTAATATTTCTTAACTCTTCTAGTGTCTAAGCTCTCTCTGTTGGATGTGCAGAAATAAGCTTGAGTGGCATTGTTCTAAACCAGTATCGCTCGTGCAAGTTTTTAAAAATAAATAAATAAAAATTAATAAGTGGAAACAGATTGTTAATACAGCACGTTCCTGCAGACTACTTTTAGTAAAAACTGGCTTATACTTATGCACCAATTACTTTTAAAAGAGGAATATACATTATTCCATTTCTATCAGTTGTCAGTTTGTCAACACCAGTTAAAAGTGATCCCTCCTTATTCACAAAGAAAAAGGGGGGAGGGCAATACTTTATTCCTTTTTAAAAGGAACTCAAAACATAATACTAAAAGACCTCCAAATAACTTCCACCAGTCCTCAGGATGTTCCCTGATTTATTACTATTATTTTGATCTCGGATTTAACGCAAGCAGCTTTCAACTACATCGCTTTGTTAATGAAACTGTAACAGTGCAGCTTACTTTACAAGAAGGGGGGGAAACCAAGGCGAGAGAGAATGAGAAATAAAAGCAAAAGAGAGGCTTTGATTCATCAATGCCAGCATTTAAGAGATGTACAGGAGTAAGGTAAATGGTTCACCTGCTGCCAGTTCTCCTCCAAGGATGGCAAAGCTGAGAAGTACCCGGTGTCGTGGACAAGCTGCAGTTCCTGGAATATACTATAACTAGCCAACACATCCATGTTGTTGTTGCTGCTGCTGCTGCTGCTGAGCAAAAAAACAAACCACAACCTTTTCCTTTTAGATTTGTGTTTGAAATTTCGTGACGGGGTTTTAGTTCTGTTCATTAAAAAGGAGGGGGGGAAAGACTCTTAGGCGTAATCAATCCAGAGGTCCTTTTTCTCTCGTTTTGCTTTTGTTTGAGAGAGACAAGAGAATATTTGAAGTCACACTTTCAAAGATAGGGGGGGAAAAATCAAGGCAGGAACAAGAGTGGAGGAAGGAAGAAGAAAAAAAAAAGGAAAAGAGCCCCATCAACAACCCGATAAGAAAGGAAAAATGCTCCCAAACATGTACGAGGCTAGCCGTCAGCCAGGCAACCAAGAGGGGGAACTTCTCCACTTGTAGTAAAAAGCAATTGCCTTCAAGGGCTCTGTTGCTGACTCCAGCGCTTGAACCAGAGAAGGGGGGGGATGCAAACTCACTGACACGAGACTGCCATCTATTTCTGCATTGCTGCTCGCTGCTGAATGCAATCTTTGCTCTTTATTGGGGGGGGAATTGCATTTTCTCCCTTGTGCGCGCTCCCGGAGCGCGCTCCCCACTCTCCCCCCCCTCCCCGTCCCTTCTCCGCGCAGTCGTGGGCTCTTCAGAGGAAACCGTCCATTAAGGCAGCGCGTGACCATGTAAGGTAAACAGGGGGAGGGAAGAGAGGGCCGCTCATGAAGTCACTGAGGCCCAATCGAGGCCTTCCTGGAGGAAGGGGGGACGGGCCAGAGCACGGAAGAGCCGGAGGGATTGGAGGAGGGTTTCATCCGACTGCCGCCTTATAAGGCAGTGTAAGGGGAGCTATTTTTAGAGAACTATATAAGCGGGCTGGGCTCAGTGCTGTGCGCCGAGGCTTGGGAGGGCTAGATGGCGCGGTAGCTGAGTTCTGGTACATGCAAATTTCCAGGGGATGTCTTTGCAGTGCAGCCAGCCTGCCTGCCTGCCTTTTGCATGACAAGGAGAATAAACGGCCGCAAGCTGGAGAATGGGGATAAAGCAGGATGCCTGGCCCGCAAGGACGGCTGCGGAATCGGGGATGGACAGGAATGATGAGGAACTGGGGCGCCTTTCTTCCTTAGCTGGTCGTCGCTCTCTTATTTCCCAGTCAAAGGCAGGGTCTTCCTTTGGATCTAGAGATAGATCTATATAACCGAAAAGGCAGCGGGAGCTCCACTCAGCAAACGGTGGAGATTGAGAGGGGGGGAAGAGACACCAGCAAGTCCACGAAAGAAACTAAGCATCTCCGCGGCTCGGCGTTCTTGCTGGCTTCGCTGGCTACAAACTAGCAATCTAGTGGGAAGTGCGCGATAGTTCCCGTTACGTGGGATTAAGATTCACTGAATTCATCCGGATTTCCTTCTAAGTAAAACCTGCCCAGGATGGAGCCGCATCCCTCTGCTGGCTAACGGTGATTGACCTTGTAGCGCCAAGTAACGCGGCTCGGAGTTCGGACGCGCTTCCTTGTAGCGGAGCAGCGTAGGCGGGCTCCGCTCTGTTGCAGAGCCAGCTTGGCTCCCAGAAAGAAAAGAACGGGAAATTCCAAACTGTAGCGAAGATTTCAAGTAAGAATAGGTGCAAGAGTTTTATATTAATGCTTGGAATACTGGACAACGCAGCGATGGATTGGGAGAGCAGCTGAAAAGAGATCAAAACCTTGGGAACATAAATGAAATCCTGATTAAAGTGTTTGAAAATGTTGCAGTATAGCGCCTGAATCCATTTGCTATCAACCCCCCCCCCCCAAAAAAAAAAAACACCTACTGGCCTCTTTGTGTATTACATTTTACATAAACATCTTGACAGTTTTTCCATAAAAGGTTAGCCTGGATGACATTTGACTTTCCAAAAGTTTTTCTGGAAGGGGGGAGGATAATGAGCTTTTGCCCCAAAAATACAGAGAGACTTAATTACGATGTAATTACTTCTCCACACTTCACAATATTATGTGTTTTATAGACACGATCTCCTTTGCAATTTTAAAAACGTAACGCTTAGTGAAAACTTTTACTAAAAAGTTTTGCTTACCAACCCAAGTTCCTGGTGAACTGTCTTTGTAATGCGGCTGGGTTTACACACATTCAGCTGAAAGAAGCTGTCTAGTTTTGTGGTTCAATGAATTGTGCAAGCTCAGCCGGTGTGGTTATTTTATGGTTCAGTGTGTTATGCAAACTCAGGCAATTTGATTAATTCAGTAAGCCATGGTTCAGTAACCATAAGTTAGAGCGAGGTGTGAACACACTTTCAAAAGATCATATTCCTGCCATTATCTGTTTTAAACAGCAGCTCTCAATAAAATGTGGGGTGTATTTGTCAAAATGATGATCAACTGATCAACCTAATAACCACTGGAGGGGAGCAAAGGATTCATTCCTCCTGGCTACAGCATAGAGGTGATGCTGGTAGATCACACAGTAGAAGCTGCTGTAGATGTGTTGTTAGGTATTTCACTGGACTTGTATACTACTCCAGTTGAAGCTGATCTGGACTGACATATGTTCGAAACATCACAAATGCAGCTAAAAACATAATGCACATTAAAGTAAAATAAATAATAATGTATACCAATATATAGTACAAGGAATCATTCAACAGCCATCATCAAGCAAAGAAAAACTTCCATTTCTAGGGGAAACAGTTCATACCATTTCAGTTCTGAAGTCCTTATAAAATTTGTTGTTGTTAATTGCGAAGTCGTGCCCGACCCATCGCGACCCCATGGACAACATTCCTCCAGGTCTTCCTGTCCTCTACCATCTTCTACCATTTAAGCTTACTCCTGCTGCTTCAGTGACTCCATCCAGCCACCTCATTCTCTGTAGTCCCCTTCTTCTATTGCCCTCGATCTTTCCCAGCATTAGGCCCTTCTCCAGTGAGTCCTTCCTTCTCATTAGGTGGCCAAAGTACTTGAGTTTCAACTTCAGGATCTGGCCTTCTAAAGAGCAGTCGGGGTTGATCTCTTCTAGGACTGACCGGTTTGAACGCATAGCTAGTGCTAAAAACTGGGGGGGAGGGGTCAGTATGGATATTCAGGGAGACAGTGACTGAGGAGGCTTGCCTCCAGGATCTCTGAAGATGGGAAACCCTGAGCAAAATGACAATGAGTCCATCCTAACTGGATCTTATTGAATAGGAAAATATTATCAAGAGAAGTAGTCCTGCAGATAATTGTGCTTCTGAACCATGGGAGGCTTTAAAGATTTTCCACCTACACCTTGAATTGCTCCGGATCAGATGCAGGCAACTAGCAATCAGCACATCTCTCAATATGGTGGTGTTATCCAGATGAATTGGGAAGCACCCATAACTTCTCAGGCCACTGAATTCTGGAACAAATGTGGTTGCCAAATATTCTTCACTGGACAATGCAATAGTCCAATAAAGATGACTAAATCATAAGTGACTATTTGTAGAGGCTCCCATTCCAAACCCAGGTGTAACTACCAACTAGTAAACTAACTACCAACTAAGTAAAGTAATTAAGATCGTTGGCTGAGCAGATACAAAAATAGCCAGGGAAATTATTGAAGCCTTGGAAACATCCCTCTTGTCATTGAACAGGAGTGTCGATTTACCACCAGTGTGTCAGGTACTTAGGAGCCAAGGAGTTGACAGCATAAGGAAACAACAGTCAATGACTTAATAGCCAGCGATCAACATCCCAATCAATAAGAAGCCACACCCAACCAGGCACCACATAAATACAATGCATAGAATAGCCCAAAGTGCACATTCCAGTAGAGGGAGGTTCCCTAAGGATGGGGGTCCAGCATAAGTCCAAAAGTTCTGAAGAGTAAACCTGTGATCCCAGTGACCTATTTAAATTGGATTCTGCAACATTATCCTTGGTCCCATATATTTGCTTTCATTCATGAAAGTAACTACCAACCAGGTAAAGCAACCAGAATTGTATAATTAAGATGCACCTACTGGCATTAGCACTGTTAAGGAGCTGGAGTAATTACTCTTCTGTCAAAACTTGTATTTGATATTTCTGTATCACTTTTAATTTCTAACTACAAGCATCAATACGATTTACAATAAGATAACAAAATAGAATAAAAGCAATCAGTTAAAAAAACAGAATGACAAAACATTGGTAAGTTACACTGGGCAGCTAGCAATACTGGCAACTAAGATATTCACAGAAAACAAACTTGTGTGATAAGCAAAGTGTGTTCCACTGAATGGAAAGATGGAAAAATCTTTAGTAAAGACAACTGTTCCTTACATTGCCTATCCTTTTTCAGTACTGTAAACAAACATGACTGTAATTTGATAGCTAATAGGTAGCTAATGAGGACCAGTCTGGTCTAGTGATTAAGGCATTGGACTAGGAGCAGGACACCTGAATTCTAGTGCCGCTTTTAGGCACAAAAGCCAACAGGATGACCTTGAGTCACACACTCTCAGCTCTAGGAAGAAGTCAATGATGA
>NW_015386767.1:109046-147476 GCF_001527695.2 Protobothrops mucrosquamatus | reverse complement strand
CACCTCTGAAAATATTGTACAGAAAACTGCAGAGAACTGGCCATGTAGTTTCCATGACACTTAAAGGCACCACCTCCCAAAAAAGGAGAGCAGCCAATACATCCCTTTGAGCATGTGAGTAGGAGTATCCATGGCACATAGCTGCCATACTTGGTGGAAGCTCATAAAGAAAGGTTCCTCATTCATACAATGCATTACTGTAGTTCAGTCTGATAATGAATCCATGGGTTGTCATGGTCTGGCTATTTCTATCCAGGACAGATCAGAGTTGTAGCAAAAACTGTTAATTACTATCAAGATCTGCCCAATTTAGGAATGTGTTCCTGCTGATGAAGTGAAGTAATTGATAAATTGCCCAATTCCCAGACTTGGAAGCCACTTACCCACTTAATTTTAGTCTCAGCCCTGTATCTTAACCACAGGAAGATTTTTTTTAGCTACTGTATCTGTACATATCTCTTGTATATACTGTAAAATATATGTTTCTGAATGCTAAATAAAGGGGGCAAATAGAAAACATGCTCCAATACTATTCACTTTTTATTAAATACATGCTTTGGATAAAATCATATTTAACAAAGCAAATATAGTATAGTAATAAAGTAAATAAACAGTGGCATATAATTCAAGGAGAAAGCAAAAATACTTAACCAAAATGTTTTCAGAATATTTTGAAGTCTACAACTGCATTTACCATCTAGTTATGAAAAGAAAATTCAACAATTTCATCTGAAGTGGCAATTTTCTTAACATAAAAAGTGCAATCTGATGATTTGTCTGGTATTTTGCCATCTTTTAAAGAAAAGGACTGGAATATAGGTTAGAATCTAATCACACAGATTTTTAAAGGAAGTAAGGTACAGAATTAAGGTTAAGGAAAAAAATCATTAATTGATAAGTTGCTACTTTGAATTTGAAAATGGAAGCTAATAAAACAGTTAAAATAAGCCATACTTTGGGATACGAGCCTAGCCAACCTTCTAAATCAAACTCTGTTTTATTGTTTTTATCTCCAGAAATAGCCAAGAAATACAGGTAGTCCTTGACTTATGACCAGAACTGAGCCCAACATTTCTATTGCTAAGCAAGACATTTGTTAAGTGAGTTTTTCCCCATTTTACAACCTTTCTTGCCATCATTGTTAAATGAATCACTGTATTTGTTAAGTTAGTCAAATGGTTGTTAAATGAATCTGGCTTCCCCGTTGACATTGCTTGTCAGAAGATCATAAAAGGAGGACTTCCAGTTAGGCGTCGTGGCATAATAGACACAGGAAGACGAGGCTCCGTCTTCCACATTCGATTTTGCCCCCCTGGGGACCCTAAAAAGGGTCAAAAGTCGCCCCAGAGAGGCAACGAAAAAAGAGGGGACCCTTGTCAATCATGGAGGTTTGGCGGCCCTTCCGCTGGATCCAAGGAAGGCCTCCAAACCAGCATGGGAAAGATTGACTACATTTGTGTGGCCAGTCAGAAGCTGCTGACAACCGAAGATAAGCACTAACTAGCAATTTTGAGCAATGTGGATGGAACTGGGTGAGACTTTATCCTCTTTTTATGACCTTAATACTACTGTCCTGGAAAAAAAAATGCCCAAAGTAAAGAATCCTCCCCGATGAGAGAGGGAAGGGAAGTTTTTGCCCCGCTCCCTCAGGAAAAGAAAAATTGTGAATTAATTGATTTGGGGGAAAATAGAGAAAACTACAAGATCAATTTGAAATTAATACAGATATATAGCTTTGAAATTTGGGGGCTAAAAGTACTTTTGAGACTTTTTTTTAGAAAAGATATTTGAAAGTCTGTAAAATAGGCTTGGATTTGGAAGACGATGTCAACGACATCTAGTGACAAATCATGGCACTACAATTTATTATGCTTAAAGGAAACTTGACTTGAAGCCCAGACTTAGATAAGACTCTTTGTTGTTCTTGGAATCTTTCACCTTTGCAGACTGCAGCTGGGAAAAGGGAAAAAAAAACCTCTTGGGCTGTTTATCTGTGTTGGGGACCCTATTGGACTATAAAGACTATATACAAAAACAAAATGGGTGTTTCATACTTAGCCTCAAATGGTAAAAAAACATATTTAACACTTGTCTCCGAAGCCCCCAGCTTGATATACCAATAAGAAAATGTTAATGAATCTCAGAAAGAAATTCTTTCTATGTTGAAATCAATCCAAGAGACCATTGTTTTATTTCATGATAAGACTAAAAATAATGCAAATGAGATAAAAGAACAATTTTCTAACCTAAACTTACAAATTCAGACAATGACTACAAAGAAGGAACTAATAACCCAGAAAAAATGACACTGCCATAGATGTATACTATAGGCCACCCAACCAAACAGAGGAAATAGATGAACTTTTTGCTAGTCAGCTAATTAAGGTATGTAGGAAGCAAATCACAATAGTAATGGGGGACTTTAACTACCCTGACATCAACTGGGAGACAAACTCTGCACGAGGTGGAAGATCAAACAGATTCCTGACAAACCTAGCAGACAACTTTGTCTCCCAAAAAGTAGAGAAGGGAACTAGGGGATTAGCCATATTGGATCTAATTCTCACTAACAGAGATGAAATGATAGAAGGTGTTGAAGCCACAGGAACCTTGGGAGGTAGTGATCATGCAATATTAGAATTCAACATTATGGAAGCACAAGCAACAGAACATAGTCAAACTAGAGTCTTGGACTTCAAGAGAGCTAATTTCAATAAACTTAGAGAGGGCTTGGAAAGGATTCCATGGATGAGAATCCTCCAGGGGAAAACAACTCAAGAAGCTTGGGAAATTTTGAAAAGCGAGATAATAGAAGCCCAGTCTAGCACAATACCAACAAAGAGAAAAAATAACAGCTCTCAAAAGAAACCAGCATGGCTGCATAAAGAACTCTCTGATAAATTGAAAAATAAAAAGGACAAGTATAGAAAGTGGAAAGAGGGACACATAACTAAATCAGAATATCAACAAATAGCCCGAGCCTGTAAAGATGAAGTGAGGAAAGCTAAGGCTCATAATGAACTAAGGCTTGCGACCAAAGTCAAAAATAACAAAAAAGCTTCTTTCAACATGTAAAAAACAAGAAAAAAGTGAAGGAAATGATTGGTCCATTAGTGGGTGAAAGTGGCAAGAAGGTGACAAGCAATAGGAAGAAAGCAGAACTATTTAACTCGGGTTTTTGCATCTGTCTTTACACAAAGGGAAAAAACAGACCAACCTATCAAAAATAGTGCCATAAAAAACAGTATAGAAACACAAGTGAAGATATACAAGAAAATGATAAGTGAGTACCTGTCCAGCCTAGACGAGTTCAAATCACCAAGACCAGATGGATTACACCCCAAGGTTCTCAAGAAACTGGCAGATGTGATCTCAGAACCACTGAACTATATTTTTCAAAGATCTTGGAGCACTGGGGAACTACCAGAGGACTGGAAAAGAGCTGATGTAGTTCCCATCTTCAAAAAAGGGGAAAAATGGATCCAGGAAATTACAGACCTTCCCACTACCTGGGAAGATTCTGGAAAAGATAATCAAACAATGAATCAGCGAACACCTAGAGGCAAACAAAATCACTATTAAAAGCCAACATGGGTTTGTCAAAAACAGATCATGCCAGACAAACCTTATTGCATTCTTTGACCAAGTGACAAAATTAGTGGATCAGAGGAATGCTGTGGATATAATTTACTTGGACTTCAGTAAGGCATTTGATAAAGTAGACCACAACCTACTACTTAATAAGATAGAAAAATGTGGGTTAGACAGCATCACCACCAGATGGATCCGTAGCTGGCTGACCGGCCGTACTCAGCGTGTGGTCCTCAATGGAACCACATCTACATGGAGGGAAGTGTGTAGTGGGGTGCCCCAGGGCTCTGTTCTGGGCTCAGTGCTCTTCAACATCTTCATCAACAATTTGGACGAAGGGATACATTGGGAACTCATCAAATTTGCAGACGACACCAAGCTGGCAGGAATAGCCAACAATCCAGAAGACAAGCTTAGGATACAGGAGGATCTGGACAGAGTTGAACACTGGGCACTATCTAACAAAATGAAATTCAATGGTGAAAAAAGTAAGGTTCTACATTTAGGCAAGAAAAATCAAATGTACAGGTATAGTATAGGGGGTACCTTGCTCAATAGTAGTAACTGTGAGAGGGATCTCGGAGTCCTAGTGGACAATCACTAAAATATGAGCCAGCAGTGTGCTGCAGCTGCCAAAAAAGCCAACACAGTGCTGGGTTGCATTAACAGAGGGATAGAATCAAGATCACGTGAAGTATTAATACCACTTTACAATGCCTTAGTATGGCCACACTTGGAATACTGCATCCAGTTTTGGTCGCCACGATGTAAAAAAGATGCTGAGACTCTAGAAAGAGTACAGAGAAGAGCAACAAAGATGATTAGGGGACTGGAGGCTAAAACATATAAGGAACGATTGCTGGAATTGGGTATGTCTAGTTTAACGAAGAGAAGTACGAGGGGGGACATGATAGCAGTGTTCCAATATCTCAGAGGCTGCCACAAAGAAGAAGGAGTCAAGCTATTCTCCAAAGCGCCTGAAGGCAGGACAAGAAGCAACGGATGGAAACTAATCAAGGAGAGAAGCAAACTAGAATTAAGGAGAAACTTCCTGACAGTTAGAACAATTAACCAATGGAACAACCTGCCTCCAGAAGCGGTGAATGCTCCAACACTGGAAGTTTTTAAGAAGAGACTGGACAGCCATTTGTCCGAAATAGTGTAGGGTTTCCTGCCTGAGCAGGGGGTTGGACTCAATGACCTCCAAGGTCCCTTCCAACTTTATTATTATTATTATTATTATTATTATTATTATTATTATTATTATTATTATTATTATTATTATTATTATTATTATTATTATTATTATTATAACAGAAGGAAAATTAGAAGAAACAGATCCAAAGATGGAGGACCTAAAGGAAGGAATTAACAGACAGATGCAGACAAATGAAAAATTAGAAGATGCAGTGATAACACTGGAAATAAAAAAGATATCTTACTTGTCAAGATCTCAGAACACATTTGAGGATAAGGAAGAAGAGCTGATTGAATGGATGATAAAGCTGTTAGGAGAAATGCTGAATATTGACAAACAAGAAATGAAAAGAAAAACTGAAGAAGGATGGAGGCTGTTTAATGAATATAAATGGGTTGAGCATTCTTCCAAAAATACTTCAGTCAACTTCTCTTCCTCATTCCAAACAATATTTACAAAAACAGAGGAAGAATTACTTGATGACTTGGAAAGTTATTTGGCAAAGGAAGAAAGCTAGAGTAAGACTGAAGAAAGTAGAGGTTTTGACCTATTAGATTGGATATTATACTATTAAATAGATGTTTGAATATGGTTAAGAAAATAGATAACTGTTAGAAATAAACGTATTGTTATAATTAGAAGGATAGGATTTGTAACTAGAATATTATACTTTGTTATGAGATGGGAAAAATGAAAATTCTAAAAGGGTTTGAATAAGGGAAGCTTTTGGTTACCCAAATATAATTTATTATGAGAGAATTATGAGCAATAGAGGTATTTTGAACATTGATGGGAAATTAAAATTTTTAAAAAGTGGGAAAAACAGGATATTGATTGAACAGATGGATTTTAAGTGCAAATGCAATTGAGATATGTTCTGGCTAGAAAAGATATTATAAACTGACACTATCGATATTATATATAATACCAGAAAAATGTGATGAAGATGTCTATATTTAATTGTATATATATTAACAGTAACAAGAAGTGTATTTGCCCAGGGTGGAAAAATGCATACCACCGGAAGAAGAGAGGATCAAGGAAGCACTGGATGGTGGAGTATTGGAACTAGACTGAGAAAGTTAATATGTACCACTGAATTACCAATGGACCCAGACCCACATTGTTTATTAAGTACTCATGATTGTAAAGTTAGAAAATTAACAAAATATTTATTAAAAAAAAATAAAAAGATCGTAAAAGGTGATCACATGACCCAACCATAAAAAAAAATAGGAGTCAGTTGCCAAGCATCTGAATTTTGATCATGTGATCATTGGGGATGCTGCAATGGTTAAGCATGAAAAAAGTGACTTTTTTCAATGCCATTGTAACTTCGAACAGTCACTAAACGAACTGTTGCTAAGTTAAGGACTATCTGTAATGCAGAAAATGCATCCTTCTGTGAAGCTTTGCCAAGCGACCGTAAATCTCTCCACACATGTTAGGTTTCAACTTCCATTGATGCTGGGCAATTTAAAAGGTGACAGGTTGGCAAAGGATGATTTAGATTTTTTTTATAAATCAAAATAACATAGTACTGAAATTGTTTAAGAAAGCTATTTAACCAACTGAGACTGGGGCTGTGTATTTTCAGAGGCTATGCATATTCAAAAGCAACTTCTCTTGAAGTTTTAGAACAGCCAAGTCACATACTAAGCTCAAGTTCAAACAGAGAGACTCTTTAATGCCAGGGCTTCCACCTATGGCAGAATACCTAAAGAGGTTCAGGGTAAAACAGCATATGCGTTTTCATAATTATGGTTGGGAGATATAGATATTTTATATCCCTAGATTTGGTGTGAATTTTGCAAGAAGAGAAAATTAAATTAACTTGACAGTTTGTCTTAAGACAAAACAAATGACAAAAGTGATTAAGCAATACTGCTTAAATTTAACAAAATAATTTTGAAAGGTCCTAACTAAGACTACCTCCTGTTTTCTCACTGCAAAATAACAAGAGAGCCAGGCTTTATAAATTATTACCTTTAATTTGTTTCCTTATTCAAAGAAATAATAAGTTCAGTTCCTTGTATTTGAGTAGACAACTAAAATCTCAATAAACACTATAATGTAATAAAGGCAGAATTTCCTTTCCTGGAATCCCTCTTTTTTTTTTTTAAGGCCCTTAAAGTCTTTCTAATTTCCTTGCTTTTGATTGCTTCCTCTCCGACTTCTCACCTCCTTGTCAAACTTCCCTCCCTTCCCTAGATGACATTCTTATTGAAGTGAAGTATTTATTTCTCTTAACATTGAGAATTTTTTGTGAAATACCGCACACTTTTGTGCCAGGTACTTTAAAATACACTCCTAAAGCTTTTTGTAATATCTGCAAATGCACTACAAAGCTGAACAGGCAGAAAGGGGGGGGGAACAGTAATAAGCTCTGCCATCTCATTACCTGAGTTGTAAAAGTGGGGGAGGGGAAAAGGCTTCCTTTTCTAGGGCACGAAAATCCTTGCCAGTTTTTAATTGAAAGCTTATCTCTAGGGTATTGTTTTTCATGCACGTTTGCACCACTGTAAACATTTCTCTCCTTACACCAATCTACCAGGTGAGAAGTTCATCATTCTGAAAGGGGCTAATAAGTAAGGGAGGGTCTGCTAACTAAAAAGTTTCAGTTTGCTTCTTTATTCTGCTTGAGAATACTCCAAAAGTCGTAGATAAGATGAATGACTGGAACTGACATATCACAAAAGAACTGCTTTCTTTTTTATTATTCCGGCTTCGGCCACTTATTATGACTTCCAATCTTTGCAGAAATTGTGCCCCATTCTATTTCTATTCCTTGGGTATTTTGATATCTCTTTTCTCCATCTCTCAATGAGCACAGCCCAGGAACAATTACTGGAGAGGAATGCAATGACATCTGGACGTGTTGCGGAGATTTTTGCTCTCCCAAGGTCAGTTCCCATGCTGCTCCGGGATCTCAGCATTTGTATGTGATAAAATTGTGAAAATCTCTCTCTCTTTCTCTCTCTCTCCCCCACCTCCCTGCACACCTCTGAGTTAGTCTTGACTCCTGGCAACTGCCTGAATGAGCCCCTGTAATTTTCTTGGCAACTGCAACACTTACCATTGACTTCTTCCTAGAGCTGAGAGAGTGACTGCCTTCTCAATTGCCTAGCACTGAACAAGGGGCAAGGAATAAAGAGCTGTTCTAGGAAAGAAAAGAGGTAGAGGCTCTCCCATCAAGTCTGCAATTCCCCACATTGCTGAAATACCCTGTCTTTGATAGCTAGGCTAGTGGGGGTTTGTTAGTTGCTATCTTGCTGCCATATGTCCTTTACTTATCTTCCCTCTAATTGCCCCTTTGTTTCATTTCTACAGCTTTGGTTGCAGTGCTTATGTATAATCCTTTATGAATTCAATGCCAGTTGACTGATATCTTAAGGCTGATAGTGGCCACCTTAGGAAGTTGTGACAGAGTGTGTTTATTCTTCCAGCTAGGATAATACAGCAGTTAGAGAAAGGCAGGACATCTATGGGGGTTACTCAAAGACAGCATTTCTTTCTGATCTAATAAGCATGTGATGCTTGAAGATGTTGTTTAGTTCTTAAGTCTCAAGTGTGCCTATGATGCACAAGGGACCCAGGTGGTAGGGATGACCAAGCCACGGCTCCAAGTGAACAGGACAAGAAATTGGCTTTCTTGTCTTCAACTCCCCCCTCCCCCCCTCCCCCCATGCTTTAGAAACTCTTTTTGACCCTATGCTGTTGTGTTTAATGAAAGTTAAAGGACCATTTCACCCAGCATTGGTGTCTGCTTCTTTATTGTCATTACCATTGCCTTATTGCTGGAGTCTGCGAGAGACTGCTACCAATCTGTCTCCATATCCTTCAGCATTTTCACCCTCTTCTGTTCATGGTAAATTGTTGAAGTGCTGACTCTGAAATTAAAGCAAAGAAAATGCTCTGAGAACAATGAAGGCAGGAAGTTTCCCATCCTAGATCTTCGTTTTTCCCCCCACAGAGGCAGACTGTAATGACAAGAAAAGGCTCAGTCTGGCTTTCTGCTGCCTGGTTTTTGCTGCTGAACATTTCAAGGACCGCCTTTTGCAGGCTTCTCATTGCAGAAGTCATGCTGTGTTTTCTTATTATGTGGGAAACTGTCCTGTCATCTGCCATTTAATACAATCTCCTTTCCTTAGTCTTCTTCAACATAGCAGATTGCTGGGGTCTTTGCCTCTCAACTTCTCACGGGGGGGGGGGGGGGGAAGCTGTGTGCAACTCAGTATGTATGCAAATAAAGAAGGTTGGTTTTAAAAATGGCAACTTGAAATTTTGACTCTTGGGTCAAATGTTTTTTTTCCCCCTTACCCTTCATTCCTTTGATTCCTTCTGGAGTTTTTAATATGTAAACTCTATGTCCTGCCATATCGAACAATCAACTTGGTGCACCCGCAGTAATCCAAATTCTGCACAGGCTGTACAATCTGCATACATTATGCATGTATAAATTAAATCGTGTGCTATTTTGCATTATTTATTCTGCTTCCGTTAGCCATAGCAAAAGGCAACAAAGGGCATTATTGAAGCCTTATGGGGTTGCCTGGGATTTCAGGTTCTCGGGAGAGACATAAACACAAAACAAGTCTTTTCAGTGGCCAATTTGAGATGCTGGGATTTCCTGCCATCTCTCTAGTTCTTTCATTAGCAGGCAAATTATTTCTACTCAGGAAGGCCTTTGACTTTAAAAATGACTTGTTGCTGAAGCATGTATTATTCTGGTGTATGCAGTTATTTATTTCCTAATTATGTGTTTTTATTTGATGGGCTTTGATGTTTTAAATGTAATGGAAACTCTAATGCATGCTTACTGGTGGTGGGGTTTTTTTGTTTTTTTTTACTTATTGTCAATGTGGATTTGGAGTTATAATAGTGATTTTATCTGTATTTAATTTTAGCCATTATGAACACTATTTTTTATGGAAATGAGATATAAATTAAAGAAATTCATCTTTATTCAACATTATTTTAAGTGGAACTGGCTACATTTAACAAATTGCTCTAACTGTTCTACAGAAGAAAATGTGTTCTTATTAGCAGATAAATCTGCAGAAATCTCAATAACTACAGCAAAATATTGCTCAGTCGTGATGGCTATAAAGAAACTTGGCATGTAAATAAAATTTGATAGATTAATTTTCATGTTATAAGGCAATTAACCACATATTTCACCTTTTAATATTTAGTTTTAATTTGTTTGTTTATTGTCCCCTATGAAATTTTTGATCTGTGATTCTGGATCAAATGTACTCTGGAAACAAAATTCAGTATCCATTGCCAATAACCACACTAGCACAATGCATCATGAGATGCTCTAATTCTGTCTCATCATTTTGCTAGGTAACCAAGACTATTTTTATAGAGTTCTTTTTCCATCAGCTGTTGCTCTACAAGCTTTCCTTAGGAGAAATGCAAATAATTAGAGGAATGAAAGACCATGTTTTAAACATTTCTAAGCTTCTTCACGTACTGTAGAATTCTGTGGGATGAAAGCTACATTTTTTACATTACATTCTACACGCAAAATTCATGTCTGGGAGTTTTCCAAAATAAACAAATTAAAAACTCATAAAGGTGGCAACCTGAAACAAGGATTAATGTCAATCAGATTTATGTATAGGATAGCATTGGAAATATTGTGGAAAGGAAAAGCCATGTAATCTTTAAGAAACAATTGTAGATATGAAGACATACCATACTGAAATATTCAACCTGTACACAGACCTCTTCTTTCCAATCAGTGGATATTTTCAGAAAGGAGACCAGCTGCTTCCCCGTAATCATAATTCCAAATCTGCAGCTTTCTTTGTTAAAACAATAAGATTCTAAAGCTTCCAGAATCTGAGAGGCGAGGCAATTAGAAAGCCCTGGTTCTCCTGATAGGGAGTGCAAAATGTTGGCCTAGCAATACCTTGATTCAAGCTCAAAACTGTCCCACCATGTCTGGCATGGATAATTTGGGCTTGAAATAACTGACATAGTCTCAACTTGAAATGTTTCAAGTCTGAAAAGTTTTTTGTATACTCCTAATTCCTGCTTTTTCATATTCATAGCTAACTTACAATATAAAGAATAATAGAGTTGGAAGGGACCTTGGAGGTCTTCTAGTCAACCCTCTGCTCAAGCAGGAGACCCTATACCATTTCAAACAATGGGTTGTCCAATCTCTTCTTAAAAGCCTCCAATGATGTAGCACCCATAAATTCTGAAGGCAAGCTGCCTAATTGTTCTCACTGTTAGGAAATTTCTCCTTTGTTCTAGTTTGCTTCTCTCCTTGATTAGTTTCCATTCATTGTTTTTTGTCTTGCCTTCTGGTGCTTTAGAAAATAGCACCAAACTAATTCATATTAATAGCCAAACTAATTAAATAATCATACATACTGGAAACGAAAGCTCCTGGTTTATCTTTCCACTGTGGGAAGTAATTGTAGATATATTTTTTCAAAACTAGAAATCCAGGTTCCATATCAAAATAAAGGATTGGAGGAGATACAGTATACCTCTTCCTTAAAATAGGTGATAAAAATATGCTACTAGCTTTTGTAGATGAAGTTTTGAGTGGTGTGATGGCCTAGTGGTGAAGATGCTCACCTCCCACTTGGAAGATTGAGAGTTCAACCCTACTGTGTTTCCCCCAAAATACGATCCGGTCTTTTTTTTTTTTTTGCCTCCAAAAGAGGCACCAGCTCTTATTTTCGGGTGGTGGTGGTGTCTTTTGCATTCACCCTGCGGCAATGGCACTGACAGCCCTACCCAGCCAGCCCACTTCTTCTGCGGTCGAAGGAGCAGCTTCATTCTGCAGCTAAGAATGGAGCTCCAGCCTGCATTTCACAGTCAGAGGCCTTCCAGAAAGGCCTCTGCAGCCAAGAACTGAGCTACAGATTGAATCCATAGCTCGGTCCTCAGCTGCAGAAACCTTCCGGAAAGGTCTCTGACTACGAAATGCAGGCCAGAACTCCATTCTCAGCAGCAGAATGAAGGTGCTCCTTCAGCCGCAGAAGAAGTGGGCTGGCGAGGCAAGTGTCGATCCATGGGAGGCCTGGCTGCAATGGTAAACTTCAACCCCCCACCCCGGCCCTACCTTGATTTTTAGGCATGCACCTCACCCCAAAACTAGGGCTTGTTTTTGCAGTATGGCTTATATTAGGCCCAGCCCCGAAAATCAAGCTAGGGCTTATTTTCGGGGTAGGTCTGGCTTTTGGGGAAATATGGTAGGTAGTGGCAGATGTTTCTTTCTTAGAGCACAAAGAAAAAATATATGCTGCAAACTCCACATAGACGTCAGGAAGGGCATCTCGCCAGTAAATGCTGAGCTTCATCCAGTCACTCCGATTCTATCATGAATTAAGGAACTACAGGGTTGTAAAAAGAAAAAAAATGCAGATGAAATTCATTGCTATTATACGATAGGACTGTGCAAATATCTGATTTGAAGAGAAGTATGATTAATGGAGTGCAGCACGTAACACCTGTAAACAAATACCATAAACCAAACAGGTCTAGAACATGTGACAGTTGTGGAGGGCAGCTGGAAAAAGATGCTGCTGAATAATGCTGTTCCCAACAGATGTTACATGTTTGCCCCGAGAGGCAAGGAATTGGAGAAAACCAAGGGTGATGGGAAGGAGTAGCTGGGTGCACCTGGTCTCTGCATTAAACACTTGTTATAAATAACTGAACTTTTATTTTTTCCACCCAATAGAAGGGGCTCATGACTCTCTTTATCCATCCATTAACAATATCATTCTTTGAAAACAGCATAAAACAGGACTCAAATGATAAAATGCCATCAAAAGAAAAATTTAGTCAAAAATGGGCTGGATCTAGTTGGAATCCATGGATAAAATAAAAATTCAGACAAAATCCCAATTGGGCACTAAAATGGAATAAATATAATCCCAAGCTATGCCCCCCAAATACTTTTATTGGCTTCAGCACAAGAAGCATTTTACAGGTGGTCCTTGACTTACAACATTTAGTGATTGTTCAAAGTTACAACGGCACTGAAAAAAGTGACTTATGACCATTTTTCACACTTACAACCATTACAGCATCCCCACGGTTATGCAATACAGCATCAAATTCATTACAGGACTGGCAATTTAAAGTATTAGAAGATTTGAAACGAGACAATATTCTCCATTCCTGGTTCTCATATTGTCAATTGGTTGATAGGTGGCGTATAATCAAAAGCTTGGTTTAACTTTGGAAGATGTGAATTGGATAAAGCAGATTAAAGATCAAAGTAGAGCTCATATTAGGAGAATTTATAGTGTTTTAATAGAACTGGATTCGGAAACAGAATTAGTTAAAGATTGTATGATTAAATGGGCTCAAAATATTCAAGAACCAATTATGCTGGATACATGGGAAGCAATTTGGGTAAGAAATGTGAAGTTTACTCAAGCACAGAACTTAAGGGAAAATTTTTATAAAATGTTTTATAGGTAGCATTTAGACCCCCCAAAATTGTCTTGCATGTATCCTAACTTGCAGCCTAAATGTTGAAGATGTGGTAATTTAGATGCAACTTATTACCATATTTGGTGGACATGTAGGGATGTAAAGGTTTTTTGGATTAAGATCTGGTGGAACATCCAACAGATTTTTAAGAAAAAGATAAAATTTACACTGCAATTATTTTTATTGGGTATTATGGAAAATTTGGATTTTAAAGAAATGAATTTGATGCTGTATTGCATAACAGCAGCAAGGTTATTGGTTGCTCAAAATTGGAAGAAGGATGTATTACCTACTATGGACGATTGGAGATTGAAGGTGTCATATTTTGCAGAAATGGCCAAGATTTCCGCATATTTGAAAGATCAATCTCAAGAAAAATTTATTTTGGTTTGGAGAAGATGGATAGATTATATTCAGAGAAAGTATGAAATGANTAATTTTTTCTTTGTGAAGAGAAGGTGGTCGGCTGGTACCCCCAAACTGCATCCGAAGGTTGAGGAAAAGAAGGAGGTGGGATGTGTAGGGTAGTTGGAAGAGAAAGAGGAGAGAGGTGTGGGTAGGAGGGGAGGAAAGGAAGAGGGAAGTAGGTAGGAAGGGTGAAAGAGAGGGTGGATGCGGGGGGGGGACTGCCGATCACCTTTGAAAATATGATGTTTAATAGGTTTTTTTTCTCTTTTTTATGTGCACCATATTTGTATTAAGAATTTGTTTATTTGAAAATTAATAAAAATTTGTAAAACCGAGAATTCAGACACTTGGCAACTGACTCATATTTATCATGGTTGCTGTGTCCTAGGATCATATAATCCCCATTTGAGACCTTCTGACAAGCAAAGTCAATGGGGAAACCTGATTCACTTAACAACCACATTACTAACTTAACAACTGCAACGATACACTTAACAAGAAAGATCATAAAATGGGGCAGAACTCGCTTAACAAATGTTTCACTTAGCAACATAAGTTTTAGGCTCAATTATGGTCTTAAGTCGAGGATTACCAGTATAGGAAAAAAACAGTGAACAGTGAGGTATCAAGATTTGTTTATACAGGAACATGGAGAACTTCAGATGAAGTCAAAAGAACAATTTATCCTGGTTACCCTGAGGTAAGATGGGTGACCAATTCATTTTATAAATAAATAAACAAATAAACTGCAGCAGGATTTATTTTTCAATGGTATACCTATGCACAATTAAGAGAGATTCAGTATAAATTAAAAGGTAACCAGAATTGAACAATAAGACCGAATTTGAAAGTGAATAATGTACAAATGATGAACATGTGATTGCTAAAGTATATAAATGTCTATTGAGATTTGAAAAGGAAGAACAACAAATTAAACAGTGCATGATAATACAGGTAATCCCCGAATTACAAGTGTTCATTTAGTGCTCGTTCGAAGTTACATGGTAAGTGCCCTCTAGTGTTTACGAGCAACTCCCAAAATTACGAATGTTGCAGCACCACAGCAGTTGTTCGCCCTTATGAATGACCGCAGAGACTCTGCAACATTCACCCTAGTTCCCCCCCCCACTCCCCACAATTGCTTCCCCTTCCCATTCTGCCATGTCGGATTCACTTACCTTGCAAAAATCCTCTTTGCCACTTTGAGGGAGAGGAGAGTCTGGAAATTCCTGGGTGCCGTAATATTGTGTGAGTTCAGGCACCCATCCTCTTTTGCAGAGAATGGGTGCCAGAACTCTCACAAGATCATGGACCCCAGAAACTTGGATTTTGGGGGCAAAAAGCATTTGGGATGCCTGTCTCCTGCTCCCCCCCCACTTCTTTCCACCACTGTTGGAACACTTTTTAGCTGGACGGAGACCTTGGGGAGATTGGAAGCTCCATCTGGGTGCAAATGGTGTGCTTTGAAATACTCCATTTCAAAATGCCTCATTTGCAACCAAATGGAGCTTCCAGCCCCACCAAAGTCTCCATCTGGCTAAAAAGTGTTTGAGCGCCTATGGAGCACTTTGAAATGCTCCGTTTCTGCAAAAGAGGATGGGTGCCTGAACTCATGCGATATTACGGCTCCCAGGAGTTTCCATTGATTCTCCTCTCCCTCAAAGCAGCAGAGAGGAGAAACAATGACAGAGGGAATTTTTGCAAGGTAAGTGAGCCCTCCGTGGCAGGGAGTGAGGGAGAAGTATGAGGTATCTTAGTGGGTTGGGGAGGCCTTGGGGACCATCACTAGGCCCCCCCATGGCCTTCCCCACCCTGAGATACGTCATGTGCACTTAACGAACTGCGCATTCACCCACGCATTTGATTAGCGAATGTGTGGGTGAAAGCAGGGAGTGATCTCATTCGAGATACAAGATTCACTCCCACAAATTCTCGAGTTACAAATGGAATGGGCAGGCTCCATTACATTCGTAACTTGAGGACTACCTGTATGGGCTAAGATTTTTGTTAATAATATACAAATGCACCAATGGGAAAGAATGTGGCTAAGAGGTCTGTCATTCATTTTGCATTATAATTTTAAGAAATAACTTTTATTAAATGTTATACTGTTGGTATATGACATCAGAGAAATTTAGGTGTATAAAGATATTTCTAATCAATGTTGGAAATGTATAAAACCTGAAGGGACATTTTATCATACATGATGGTTTTATGAAAAAGCCAAAAAAAATGGATACAAACACACATGGTGATGTAAAGAATTTTAAAAATTAATATTCAGGTGAAACCAGAATTATTTTTATTGAAACTTATGGATAGCCAATTAGAAAAGACATATTATATATGGTAACTGCAATTAAATTATATGCCCAAAGATGCATATTTATTGCTTTATCTCTAATCAAACAAGTGGCAGTAAATATTTTTGTAAAACACTGGAAATGTATGACTTTTTGCAGAAAATGGGGAAAACTGAATTGGTGATTTCTGGATTTGCTGATTAAAAGGAGTTGAATATGGAAAGAAAGAAATAATATAATCTTAGAGAGGAGAGATAATATGGTTTTGGGGGTTGGTTGTTGTTTTTTGTACCTGCTTACAATCTGATTTACTCAGTAACTGCAACCAAATATATGACTGCTCTCATAGAAAAGTACTAAGCATAATTTAAAATACCATTTTTGTATTTTACCTCTGATGGATGACATACATGAATTGATGGTGTCCATGAGTAAATCTTTTTTTTTAATCTTTGATGTTTGATAGAGGTACATAAACAATTCTACAAAAGGCTATTGTTTGCACAAATTAGTTTGTGCAAAATGTTATTAAAGTCTAAATATCACAAAAGTCCATGCCACCGAAATCTCAGATCGGATCCTTTTAATTCCAAAACCTTCTATTTTTCAGCAACACCCACTCATTCATCCAAATCAAAGAGCAATTTGCAAAGTACAATTTCAAGTCTAGTAAACCCAATCCTCCTCTTTCATTTACATCTTGTACAGTAATACCTTATATTTATCTCTTGTTTATTTCCCCTGCTGCACAAATTTGTATATATCCTTCTGCCACTATTTAAATGGTGCATCAATTGTCAAAACAGGTATTGTCTGAAACCAAAACACCATTCTAGACAAGACATTTTTTATCGCAGAAATTCTCTCCAGCAATGATAGTTGTAATTTCTTCCATCTTAACATATCATTGTATCTTCATTCCATGTCTTAATATAGTTATTTTGAAATAATATACAATTCATATTTGTCATATCCATATATTCAGGTACTTCATCTTCTCAATCTTAAAACCTGTTTTTGACAGTTCTGTTTGATCTGCTATTTTCACATTTTTTGTTAATATCTTCATCTTCTATTTATTAATCTTGAAACTTGCTAATGCACCAATTCTTTTGCCCATTAATATTTCAATTTTCTTTAAAGGCTTTTCCAGAACTAACACCAAGTCATTGCAAAAGCCCTTAACATAAAAGTTTCTCTTTTAAATCTTTACTCCCTCATCTTGTCTTATATCTATATTCAGTATTTCAAAAATTAAAATAAACAAGAGGAGACATTAAATTAGACATGCTATATTGAGAATATGGAATACATACAAACATAGATTGTACCCCAAAACACCTTTCTGGAGCTCAGCACAAGAAGCATTTTATGGACAAAAATATGATAGATGAAGACAAATAGCTATCTTATAACAAAACACTAGAATTTTGTCAAGGGTAATATAAAACAAAATCAAGAGATGAACTGGTGCTGACTGATTCTCTTATTTACAATATTAGAAAGATCTAAAATAGCCCCAAAAATATGACTTTGAAATTTGCAAGTTTGAGTTTGAAATAAAATTTACGTACAAATGATAAACATGTAATTGTTAAAATGTATAAACTTTTATGGAAATTTGAAACAGAAGAATGTGAAAGAATGTATGATAAAGTGGGCTAAAATTTTTGGTTATACAGGTGGAACGGTGAGAAAACTAAATGGCTGAAAGGTTTGCCATTTATATTACAATATGCTGTAATCTTAAAAAGATACTTTTTATAAAATTATGTACCATAGATGTATGTCATCACTGATATTGTACATAGAATCTTAAAAAGGCATTTTGATTTTTGGTTGGAAAAGTAAACAACAAGAAGGGATACTTTATTGTGTTTGGTGGATATTGTAAAAAGTTAGAAAATTCTGGATTCAAATACCTTCACTGATTCAAAGAATTTTAAAAATCAATATATAGCTGAAATCAAGGTTTTTCTTTTGGAACTGATGGACAAACAATTGATTGAAAAATAAAATCATGGAACTTTGTTTTTATACATGATAACTGCAGTGAGATTATTGCATGTGCAAAGATAGAAAGATTCACCACTAGGTACAATGGAGAAAAAGTTGGTGAAGATGATGGAATGGTTAAATTGACTACTTTGATCCGAAAAAATGCAGTAGCTACATTTATTGCTGACCAGATAACCTCTTATAAACATTTTGGCGCCACAGAAAAAAATGAACTTATGATTTATGATTTTGATGATTAGACAGAATAGATGTTAGAAAGAAGAGAGTTATGTTGTAAAGTAAAAGATAAATTTATAATAAAACTTATAACTGCTTTAAAGAAGATTTGAAACTAATTGTTTGCATCTTTTTCCTTTTGCTATTTTTCTTCTACTTTTTTCTTTCTTGCACTTTTAGCTTTCTCTTTGATTTCTTTCATTTTCTTCTTTTGCTCTTACTTTATATTAATTTTATTATTATAGTCCTTTTCTGAACATCTTTAATAAAATATATATTTTTTTAAAAAGAAAAAGTTTAGCAAATTCCTATACCAGTAGATCTTTAAATGGAAAAACATGATTGGTTTCAGAATAGGAAATAATGTTTATTTTATCTATATCTAAAGTAGGCTACAATATATAATCTCTTTGCTGTGCATGAATATAATTAGTGAAGTGGAAAAAAATGACTGATTCCATAATGAAGACCAAAATTTTCCACTTGATGCTGAATTTTTCCTATAACCATCCTGAAGATTCATTGTATGTCATCACATTGTGTTGTGATAGCAGCTCTTATATGTTAGAGATTGCAGATGCTTTTTATTGGCTTAATGTGAATATTATTGCCACAGTTTATTACCAAGACCTATCTTATAGTAATTGAAATACAATATGGTGCCATTAATCACTCTGAATACAAAATATTAACTTTAGAGCATTCACAGAGTGCATTATTAAATGCTACTCGAAACATAAAACAATTTAATTTGCAATGGAACAGTTTAGAAAACTGCATGGTGATTTGTAATGAAATCCTGTAGGCAAATGCAATGGATATGACACTTTGCATTTAAATTGCCATAACATTTTACAAATCGCCTAAATTTTACATTTTTCATTGTAACTGAATGCTAATATCTTTCAGGAAAAAAATGAATTAGTAAACATTAAAAATATTAGAGAGTATATAAATGTAGAGCATCTGGTATGATTGGCTTGTTGCCTTAGAACCAGTAGTCCTTTAGCAACCGCAATTGGGACCATCTACAACTCAGTCATTAAGCAAAGTGGTTGCTAAGTGAAACTGCAACTGTACTTATGATTCTTTGTTTTACAGACTTGCAAAAGTTATAAATGTGGTCATAAAGTTACTTTTTCATCACTATCGTAATTGCAAATAGTTGCTTAAATGAAGCAGTTGCTAAACAAAGACAACCTTTAAACATTGCAATAATAAAAAAATAATATCTCGCTACTTATTTCAGTAGGCTTCCTTTCAGTATGCTGAGATCTACGCCTTTAGAGCTAATCAGTGTTTTTCTGCAGCTAACCAATAGGAGGGCATTAAGAATATTATTAAAACAAGACCTTACCCAAGGAAGTTTCACCTCTGCTCTACAAAAAAAGAAAAATGGCTAGTGGCTATTTTCATATTTTCAGTACATTAATGGTCCAATTAATACAATAATACTCGATTTGTTTGTAAAGCAAATAAATAATGAATATTTTCACTAGAATGAAGCTACTGCTGATTGAACCATGGTTTGTCTGAAATTAAAAATCCCATTCAGAGTTGTCAAGGTGTCACACAATAATTTGTAACTCGGGGTTGGACTATATGGGATCCTTGGTGCTCTCTGAGCTTGGTTGTTTTCTTGCAGACGTTTCATTACCCAACTTGGTAACATCATCAATGCTAGAAAGGAGCAGGGTTTGCTCTCTGTTTATATGCAAGGGGCTTGCCCTGTCAGTGTTGGTGGGAGTGTCCTTGGTGGTTCCTTGATTAAGTCATAGAAACTACCTACTCAGACAAACAATCAAACAGCCTGTAATGTCTGTAAAAAAAAAAACCAAGCTCAGAGAGTACTAAGGACCCCAATGTTATACAATGCCAGCAATTTTGTCACCAGCTGCTTTCCACAATATCTCTTACCCCACAGTTAGCTCCAGCAGTGTCTGAAGTGCAGAAGAGAGAGAAGCAGGGAAGAGGGACAGTGCTCAGAGTCTTTCCAACTGGGGCAATATATAAATATCATTAAACATACAAATTCTATATGAAATATTGTACCTTGTAAGGAAATGTCTGCAGGATCTTGCTGCTTTTGCCAAATGAAAAACCCAGTATCACACTGCAAGCTGGACCCTTTTCATGTGTGAATATAATGCCATGACATATATACAAAAAGGATGGGGTTGCGTCACAATAATGCTGCTTTTGCCATTCTTCCCTTCTTCACAAATACTACTAGGAATTTCTGTATCATCACCATTTCCACCCAGTTGGAATAGCAAATGTTTCTTAACTGTTCCCTCCCTCCACTCAAAAGGGAGAGAAAAAGGACCTTTAAAGTTACCCAGGCTAGTATATTGCATGGCACTTGTCAGCTTCACCATTGCTAAATTAAGCCAGCATTCTTTCTGAAGTGCCTGGTAGATGTCTGAAGCTAAAAAACTGGAATCATAAGAGGCAGGGCTGCTTCCAGTGGGGAACTGAACCCTCTTCCCCCTTCCCACAAGGCCAGCAGAGCATCAGTACTGCAGATAGAAAGACCACTTTTGTTCAGCAATTTGGGCATTACTCTAGTGAGGAATAAATTGTCTCAGCCGGCATGTGGGATCACATAGTTTTTGAACAGTTATCGAGTAGAAGCATGCAAAGAAGCTGTGAAACCCAATCCTGTTCTTTGACATTATTGAAACAATATCATTTAATTCAGATAATAGGTTAAGCATATGCTTAATCCATTCACAGTAGATTGAAGGGATTTTAAAACAGTTTGATTTTGGTTTGTTGATCAAGGTGGTAATACAAAAGAACACATGGCAGTAAGGCCCACTATACATATGAGAATGGGGGAAATACTATTTTTGGATTCTCTCTGGGAAATAAAGCAAGCTACACAAATTTTTACAGGCAAATATGAGTGTATGTGATATATTATGAAATGAGACTCCATGGGAGGTATTCACCTGTTGTTCTTAATGTCAGGCATAAAAGAAGGAGCAGCCATACAACCCCCAATTATCCTGGAGTGCTTTTTTGTGTCCATCTTAACAGCAGCATGTTTTGAGTCATTTTGATGAATCTTAGTGATGTTTACTTTTCTGAACGCTATTGTGTGGTTTGATACAACTCAAGTAACTTAGTGCTGGGAAATCTAATAGAAAACAGAGTGTGTTATCCTAAGGAAACCATCTTCAACTCAGTTTCAATCACATCTACCCATCTATAATATGAAGACATATTTATTCTTATCAAGTGCTTTCATGAAACTTCGACCATGAAATTCTAAGTGGTATATTGCAACATCATAATACAATAAATGTACTACTAGAAAAAATCAGTAAAATAACATCCACAGAATCTAAAATCAATGCCATAATCCATATTAATGGTGCTCTCTTTCATTTATTTCAAGCACAATCTCATTTCACCATCTGGAATGCTCTTTGGGCAGACACACTTTTAACCAACTTCCTAAATGATTTTACAACTGGTGGCAAAATTCTCTACAAGAATGGAGCTTCTGAAAAAAATGCTCATCTCTAAACCCTCTCTCAACATACCTCATGAAGGATAAAGGGTTCCTAGGAAGAACTCTCTATAGGTACGTCTTGGATGGGCAAATTCTATTTGGAGTAGGTGGTCTTGCAGTAATCGGAATCCAAACTGTATAAGACTTAAAAGTGATCATCAGCATCTTGAACTGTGCCTGTAAATAAACTGGTAGCCAATGGAGCTCAGGAGCATTCTATAATAGCTGCAGTTTAAAGATGTACTACAAGGGCAGTGCTACACACAGTACATTGTAGCACTTCCATTGTGAAATTATGAGGCCATAAATTACTCTTACCAGAGCTTTCTGTTCCAGGAACAGCTATACCAATAATCACACCAGCCATAATTGGGCAATGATCCCCCAATTATGGCTTTCACCTGCTATTTCGGCAGTACCTGAGAATCTAGGCTAACTCTCAAATTGCATACTGGCTCTTTCCTAGGAAACACAACACTGTTGTCCGAGATGTAATTGGCTTCAGTACTAGCAGTACCTCCATCTTCTAGGGTTAAACTTCAGCTGATTCCTTTCCAACCAGACACTTACAGCTTCCAAATCGTGGGATAAGAATTGTACCTCATCTTCCAAGAGACAATCTGGAGCAGAGATGCATAGCTGAGTATTGTCTTCATACTAATGATACCATGCTCCAAACCTCTGAATGTCTTCTCTCAGCAGCTTGATGTAAATGTTAAAAGGGATGAGAGGTTCATACCCTGAGGCACCTTGCACTGGAAGAGCCATATCCCCAGGAAGTTTTAGATGACTCTTCATTAGAGGTGCTTTTATGAATCAAATGTGAAAGTCATCAATTCAATTAGCTTCATAATATGATTTATTATTGTTTGGTATTATTAGCGTGGAATACATATTATTTATTACTATTCAGTATCAAATACCAATATATAATCAGTGATATATATTGCTTCTTTGACATACTAGAATAGCAAAACAAAATTGACCGAACTGCTTACCTTTTGGGAAACATCAATAAAGACAATTGTGAAATTTTGGAAGTTGTTGCAGCATTTGCACAAGAAGTCAGTAGTTATTTTGACTTGGGATATTGATGAGGCTGGTCCCCAAAGAAAAACATGAAGGCCTGGCAATTTTAGTATAGAAGGAGGAAAAAGGATTTGGGATTATGTCTGATTGACCTATTGCTTTCATTTATGGAACAGTTTCCATAGCTTTCAATTGGTATTCATTTCTTTGTGTTTTGACTTGCCAGGAGAGATTGCAATCTGTTGCAATGGCTGCCCTTGCAAAGAAAATCCTCTGTCTGAAGACAGGATGCTGTATTATTGATGGGGGGGAGCAAAAAAAAGTCTAAATCAAATAGAATAAAATGATTAATTTGCTTCATTATTACATGCTGCTATTTTATTCCATATTCCACTCCCTTAGGGGGTCTTACTGAATCCTGCCTTTATCCTCCACCAAGCGTAAAAAGCAAGTACGTCTGAGACACATATATTTCACACTACACGTTTTTAATAAATTATACAATAAAGGCCAGGAGTCATCTCAGAAAGCATCCCACTTTTTCTAAATGCACCTTTTTTTATGTGCAGCTGCCATATTGTTTGCACATTTGTTTTCTATAGCTGAAAGCAAGGGGATGAATGTGTATGGGAAACGCCAGGAGGAAAGGAATTGTAATTGTGAAAGGCAGTTTGCTTGTTTTGGGATGTAGCTTGGTGAACAAATATCATTGATCTACAGTGGCATTGTTGGCTGAAGTTGGCTGATGTGGGATGTGAATGGGCTTCAAAGAGAATGTGTTTAAAGAGTGAAACACCTGCACCAATCTAGAATGGTGGTTCAATGATTTTAACATTAAGATTCAAGATTGCCTTGCAGTCATTCATTGCCTCAAGAATAACCACTGCACTAGTATTGTTAACAATGCAGTCCTACATGTCTAGTCAGAAGTAAGCTCCATTAAGATTAGTGGGGTTTACTTCCAGGTAGATCAATATGATTGCCACCTAAAATATTTATTACCTTAAAAGACATTCTGTTTAGATACTTTAATATTCATTCATATCTGTGTGCACTGAGGGGGGAGGAGTTTCAAAACAACATGAGATTCCTAATGGGAAAACCTCTGGGCAAAATTCTGCTGTCAGCATTTTAAAATAGGATTTCTCTAAATTATTGATCGTATCAATAAATAAAAGTCTTGGAGGAAGCAGAAGAGAATTCATAGGACTCTTGGTGAAAGGAATCTACCAATGTATTATTACTATGGGATAAATTAAACGTTTGATGGTGATAGCTGGCACATTAAATATACACTTTCCAATATATACTTTCTCATCTGTTTTTGTCTTTATTTTTTCAATAAAAACTCACAGCTCAGGCACTTTTGTTCCCAGTGGAGCTTCAGGAATTATTTGCCCTCCCTTTGCCCCCTCCTGCTCAGAAAAAGCTGTCCGTCACTTATCATTTCAGGAGGACAACTGACATGACTCTCACAGCTACCATATATCGCACATAATTCATGTTGTGACATATTCAATTCCATTATGGGAATCAAGATATATTAATGGAATCTGGAGCAGATATTCATCTTCTGCTTTACCAATTAACTTCTTGTAGATGTAACTTCTTTGCAGGGCTGTTGTAGAGGTCAGATCAGATAATCTATTTGTTGTTCTAAATTCCTCAAGAAAGGCAGAGTCCATCTGATATATTCATGACAGACAATTTCAAAAGAATCTGGAGTTTATCTTTTGAAAATAGGAAGCAAGGTCAGGGCACTGGGTGTCCCTTGGTGTCATTCATAATATCCACATTAAAATATTCTGTTAAGTTAGAAGTGCTTATGACCATTGTGCTCCTTTTCATACCAAGGAGCAAAGTGGCATTGTTCAGGTAATGGCAGAACTCAGCAACATCTACTTGTGATTCTGAAGGGTAGCAGGCACAGTCCACGTGAATAATTGGGGCGGGGGAGATAGAAAAGGTAAGCTCTCCAGAGATTCGCCATCTCAAGGGAGGATGTGACGTTAAAGGCCATTGTTGCCATGTGCCTTTCCGTAACCCATAGCAACAGCCATCCCCATAGCAGCTATTGATTTGAAGGAATAATGTAGGTGCTGCCCTTTAAAAATAGCCCCATTGGATACTCGAATGCCAGGGATCACTTTCCATCCTGCATCTGAGATCTCCGAAGCATGGCTTTGGAAATTGCAAACATTTTCCCTAAATAAACATAGGAAAGCAATTTCAGAATGGTGATAGTATAATTGAATGCTCCCAGGGGATAAAAATTGCTTTTTTCCTGCATGCTGCTAATTAGGAATGCATAACTGGAGACAGTAATACTTTTTAAAAGGAAATAGAATGTTTGTAAATAATTGTAGGAAAAGCCCTCTTAAAAAGTGTTTGAGTGCTCACTAGGAAATCTCAAAATAAACAATGACTGGATTCAGACATCATGGAAAGCCATATTCATTTTCATCATATTTGTGAAAAAGCCCAAAGGTTGGGTTAATAGCACACACTCGAATAAAACCAATCACATAATGGTTGAATCATCTCAACCTGCCTTTCCCTTCCTAAGCAGGACACTAGAGATAAATAAGGAAGGAAGGGTAAGAAAGTTACTCCTGACTTTCAGGATCGCCTTAAAAACTGAACTGTTCAGAAGAACATTCATTTACAATCTATCATTGCTGTTTTGACAATTATTTCCTGGAAATAATAATTTATGAAAAGTTTGGGCAGTTTTAAGGATTATCATTTCTGTATTATTCTGTTTTCTACTATGAGCATTTTGTTTTTTTTTAATTTTATATTAACAGAAATGAGTCCATGTGAAATGTGGTGGCATAATAAACAAAAAAGAAATGAGCAACATCAAGGAGTCTGGCTAGCACGGTGCCGCTGGGGATATTAGAAGGCAATCTGGGATCTGCAGAATCTTGGTTTAATGGTTGGCTTAAATTCAATGGGGGTTGCCTTCTTTGATGAATAGGGCAAAGCTGATTGAACTATAAGAATATGTTTCCAAATCCTTCAATGTCAAAGCTTCCCCAAGTTTTCACTAAGTTTTTACTGTTGTCATGTGTGTGGAGAGACATCTCATGTGTCTTCTTGGACTGCAAATTCTATAGGGACATCAGATAAACATACATTCTCCATCTATTAGAGAGACTTCTAGAACAGGGGTAGGCAACCTTGGCTCTTTTATGACTTGTGGACTTCAACTCCCAGAATTCCTGAGCCAGCATGGCTGGCTCAGGAATTCTGAGAGTTGAAGTCCACAAGTCATAAAAGAGCCAAGGTTGCCTACCCCTGTTCTAGAAAGATTGGATACTTTCTGTGTGAACTATCTTCTTTGGGACTCAAATCCAGCCACCACTCATGCAATATTCAAATTTTGTGTTGTTGCGATGATAATAAGGCAAAACCAGTTAAAGAAGTAAGACTTACTTTATTTTAAAGGTAATCAACCAGCTTTCTAGCCTCTAGCTTAGAGGCAATTTAACCTTTTCCCTGGAAGCTTCTGAGTCTCAATCCAGCACTCCCTCTTTCACCTCCATACTCCAGAAAACTCCACTACTTGTCTCTCTATTGATCTGAAGTCCCACTCTCTGCTCTTCAGACCTGGGCTGTTCTCCACCTTTCTGGAGCTTTTGGGGTCTTCATCCGAAATCTCTCCCTCAACTTCATTCTCCTCTCTTTTTTTCAAGCTACCTCTGTCAATGCTTGCTCTCTCAGTTCCTGTCAGTCTCTCCCACACATCCCATGACAAGGCATTTTAAACAGAAAAGAAGGAGCTGAGGAAACTCCTTTTGGTTTTGTTCAGGCAAATCTCTCTCCTTGCCCCCCTCCCTTCTTGAGATTAAGGTCTCATGCACCCAAATGTTTGGTCTGAAATCAAAAGGGAGCACCTAGGAGTCCCCTCTTTGGGTATGCGTTATCAGGCATATTTTACTTCAAACACAAAGTGTTAATTCCAGGCATATTTGTATATTGGGTATTGATGAGTCTAGCGTCCCTCCTGCCTTGCCTACATGCAACACATTCTGGAGTGAATAGGGTTTTGCCCATTTCCTACACAAGATCTCTGTGTGGAGTGCTTTCAATCAGAGGTGATGAAATTATCACATCCCCACCTTGCTCCTTCTCTTAGTAGTAGTTGTTAATGTGCATTTTTAGTGATGAGTATATATTTGTAACAATATTTTGGAAGGTATTTGGTCCATTGGGTTGGACCTATGATGGGGAAGAAATATACCGCACTCATGGCATAAGAGATAAAGGATCCACGAGGGATCCTGGGATGGGACCTCAATCAAGCACCAGAACAGCTTAGCATCTACTGTAGGTGCTGGGTTGATTCTTTTGTCTGCATTTTCCTTTGCCTATCTCCTTTCACATTTAGGCTATTAAGACAAAACAAAGCTCTCTCACCTCGAACTTAGAAATCCAATAAGCAGCAACAGTTTGGAGCGGAAAGAATTTGAAAGAGCTACTGCAAAGGAGTAATACAGCTTACAGGAAATACAAGCAGAACAATTCCTTCCTATCCTGGAAACAAGATGCCAAATTCATAGAATCACAGGACTGGAAGAGAATGTGGAGGTTTTCTAATCCAACACCTCACCCAATGCAGGAGTCCTTAGTCATCCCAGGCAAATGGCTATCCAGTCTCTTCTTGAAGACCTCCTGTGACAGAGCACCAACAACTTCCAAAGGTAAGCCATACCACTGATTAATTGTTCTCACTGTCAAGAAATTTCTCATTAGTCCTAAGTTGGATCTTCCACCCCTTACATCTTGTCCTGCCTTAGGGTGCTTTGCAGAATAAATCAACCCCTTCTTCCCTGTGATAGCCCTCCAAGTATTGGAAGATGCTGTCATGTCATCCCTGAGCCTTCTCTTTGTTAGGCTAAATATACCTAGTTCCCTTAGCCTTTCAGCATCCAGACTCCTAATCATTATGTTGCACTTTTCTTAACTCTTTCTAGGTCTTCAGCATCTTTATTTGTATCATGGTGAACAGAACTGGATGCAGTATTCCAAATGTGGCCTCACAAATGCAATATCAAACAGTACTGTCACTTCTCACCATCCTGATGCTATCCCTCTGTTGAAACAGCCTAGGACTGCATTGGCTTTTTGAGCAGTTGCAGCACACTGCTGGCTCATACTTAAGTGGTGGTCCATAGGACACCTAGATCCCTCTCACAGTTACTATTATTGAGTCAGGTACTGCCTATTCTATACCCATGCCTTTGGTTCTTCCTGCCTAAGTGCAGGACCTTACTTTTCTCACCACTGAATTGTATCTCAATGGAACCTTGTTCTAATCCAGAAAACTCAACATTCTGAAGCTAAATCTATCCAGACGAAGATCAGTGAATTAATGTCACCATTCTGTTGAAATCCCTTTCCCCTCTTTTTCCAAGAAAAAACAAACCTGCATTCCTCACTGAATGAGATAGCTATTCCTGGTCTTGTTACTATCCTGTGGCTGCGAAGATATTATGTGTCAGAGGTAATATTCAGTGTACAGCCATAGCCTGGAGATTGCTTTGTTAGTGCTGATGTGTAAATGTGTATCTATAATTATTATCTGCATTGAATTTATACAGCAAGTCATTATGGATTTTCGCCTTTGCGGTCATATACTCCCTATTGCTAGTTTTCTCTTCACAGCAGAACAAAGATTGCAATGACTTTAAAATACTACTTTAAACCTGTAAAAAACAATTTAAAGAAGAAATAAATAAAATATGCCTCATTAGAGAATAAGTACTATCTTGCCCCTTATCCCTCCAAAATTCATTTTCCCTGCTGAGATCATGTATGGGAAACCACTTAAATGTGCTACATTATTTACAAGTTCTCTTATTATTCAGTTAATGTTACCCGTTTATACTTTTTTTTTCCTTTTGAGACAGCTGTAATTTGAGTATCACATTAATCCACTCTGAATCTATGGCTCCATTTGTTAGTGTGCTAATATGCTCACTCAGCCTCCCTCTTGCACATCTGTTGAATTCCTAGATAATATAAAAAGCCTGGAAATGCCACCCACAAAAGCAAATCAAAGTAATGTGGGCTTTTTTGTTGTTGTTAGGTGGTGAAGAGTGAGAACAAAAACAACAGCACCATTTCTGAAATCAGTCGTACTTAATATTTTGCAAAATCCCATAATGGTTAGATGTAGTTCTTCTAATTGCTTGTTTGTCTCTTTGCATTATATCCTACATTTCCTCCAGAAGCTCAGATTCTCTCCTCCAGTTTTTGCCTGAAAAACCTAGGAAGTTTGTTGGCTTGCGAGAGAAGGACAAGCCCCAAATCACCCAATGTTGGAAAGCAACTAGTTGGGAGGAGGGCTCAAGTGGGGAATTAGTCTGGAGTCATTATGTAAACACAAGAGAGCAAGGTCTGACTCCCCCCACCCCGAAAGCCTTTGAGAATCTTATTTAGTCTTTCCCAGATTAAAGCTGCCAGTCTGGAGAGATTCCTGTGAAATAGGCATAGAACAATAAAATAGCTAGTTTGAACTTTAAATGTGTGGGCCTGATTATTCATGCCTGACACCCAGTAAGCTTCTATGGCTGAGAGTAGACTTGAACCTGGTTCATTCTATACCAGTACCATAAGTACTGCACCCCACTATGTCATCAACTGCATACTATGGAATAGGGTAACTGCTTATGTTTGCCCACAGCCACTACTATTTATTTATTATTGTAAGGCAGCGGTCCCCAACCTTTATGGCTTGGCAGCCTGGCATAGGTAGGGAGAGGAGAACTGGGCTGTGTGAGTGGCGGGCTGGCACCGTGCATGCCTGCGCAGCTCAACTTGTGCAAGCAGCGGGCCAGCACACATATGTGCCTGCTCAGCTCAACTTGTGCAACTTGAATTCCCATGCACATGCATGCTCACATAAGTTAGGTTGCGCACGTGCATATGCGCAGACTCATGCAGTCCAGTTCCAAATAGGCTACAGCCCAGTAGTGGGCCACAGGCCAGGGGTTGGGGATCCCCATTGTAAAGGACTTAAGATGTATGTCCCAGTCAAATAAAGCTCAAATTATCTGGTCATTCATAGCTAGATGGGCCACAGAAGTTATGATGTCCCCTATTTTTCTTTGCTTCAAAATGGACATCGATCCACAGAAATGAGCCTGCAAAAGCAAGTTGTAGCTAACCATGAAAGCACCAACTGTTGAAGGAGGTATTACTTTTAGTTCACCAGAGGTTCAAGAGTGAATAAAGTCAGAGTAGAACTGAAGCAATGTGACTGCAACAAATGCCAAAGACTGGTATAAAATCTCTCTTGAGGATGAAGCAAAGGGAAATCTTTCAGTGGAATCAAATGTTCCTAGGGTCCTGGCAGTGAAGTCTAGGCAAACAGGGTGCCCCTCTCGGTTGCTTGAAGCAATGGAGATGAAAAGCAGGGAAGGTGACTGAAAAAGAGTCAAGATACACTTTGGTGTCTACAACATAATGTGTGTCCTCTTAGGATTTACAATACTCTGTCAGAATACGAGGCTAGATAGCAGGCTGGATAGCAGGCTCACATCTTCCCCATAGCAAAAGTTCCCTGCCTGTACTGTACTGAGGCAGCATATCGGAAAGGGAGATTACAGCTGGTCTCCTTAAAAATAGAAAGTTGTTTTGGGCAACTAATTATGCATTTCTCCATTCTCTTCAGCATTACAAAGTAGTGCAAACCTAGAAGAATCTTTGGTAGGTACTTCAGGTCTACAAACTAGTCTGAGCCCTACAAGAGAATTGAATTTCTTCTTATGCATATGCATGTATATATGCATATGTTTATCATAGAAGAGAAAAAGCAAATGGTAAAAGATGTGCAGGAAGATGGAATGGGGGAAATAGCTTATTGGGGCATGAATGGCGCTGGTGAAGGTGATGGCATCCAGGAAACAGGAGGCACAAGTAAGGAAAGTAGGTTAAGACTAGTGGAAACAGAAGTTGGAACAGCACGAGCAGCCAGGATACAGTCACTGCTTACTTAGTTTGAATCTGTGAACAATTGCATCTAAGTAATAAATATGCATCAGGTTTGCCAAAAATTATTGTATTTAACTTTGTGCCATGTAGAGGCTGTGGCAGCTTCAGTTCACATAGATATTAATTGAAATATACAATTTGACTAAGTATTTTCAAACTTTAGCTTGCAATTGTCAAGCCTCAGATAAATGCAGACAGTTAAGAGTTGAAGAACTTCCCAAGTGCTGATGACTGTTTAATCTACACAATCCACTGTTAGTCAGCAGTGAATGCAGAATTAGTTTTGCACAGTCTTGATTTTAGTTTTGCATCATGATTTGTAATTCATTGTGAATGATAACTTCATTAAACTGTTTCCAGACAGTGAGATAACTAAGGAAATCTACCTGTGGGTTCACTAATGCCAATTAGTTTTTTCAGTGCCTTGGAAAACCATCCAAAAACGGTTATCACAAACTTCTATGTGTGTACAAAAAAACCCCCCTTCTTGCTGATAAGAATCACCATTTATTCCCACTTGTCACATGTTATCATGTTTCAGTTAGGACTCTGCTGGGGCTGAAGTCATGGGTCAAAACATGTAATGATTTTAATGAATCATTTGCTGTAATGATCAACAAGCACAGTGGAGTTATGATATTCTTCTGGAGTGAAGAAGAAACAAACTGGTGGGAAATTTTTATTGTATTGATTATGCATGCTATTTAGTGTATCTAGCAACAAAACATGAAGCAAGATTTTTATTTGTTTTCTTCAGATCTGTATGATTTTCTGGTAAATCTTTATGATTATTATGAAAAAAGTCCCCCAAATAGAGCTTATCCAAGAAGATATATTGTGTTGTGATGAATCAATAAAAAACCAACTCAAATATACTGCAACACATTGTTTACCAGCCCACTGTAGTGAAGATAATGAGTATTTTGCATAAAAACAGCACAAATAGGGTGAACAAATAAGTCATCTTGTACCCAGGAATTAAAATTAGTAAAATTGTATTCAGAAATTGGTAAACTATGTTCTCCTTCTGCACACCTCAGCATGAGTATTTCAATAGGTTTGTTTAGTTTGAGAAACCTATGATCCAGAAATTGTATCTTGCTATGATGAATCTATATATAGAGCTATCTATCCTACTTGATAACAAAGATAATGTATATTGCCTGTTGTTACTCTCAAAGCTTTACTATATCAAACCAAGAATTGTTTATAGATTTTGCTGCAGCAGATGAAGAATTTATATTTTGAGGTGCATCTGAAAATATCAAATTTCATGCTGTAGTAAAGAAAATTTGCCAAAATGCACTGCTTCTATAAAGCAAAAAAAAAAATCCTATTCAGTAGCCCCATACTGAAGGCAAAATTTATTTATTTATTATGATCCCATAGGGAGATAAAATCTGAGCCACTCATTAATTTAGATTCTTATTAAACGATTTCCCGATGTATTACAATAGAATTATACTGTTTCCATGGAACTCATGCAGCACCAAAGTTTCACTGAATACTCACATACCTTGAGCAATTAGGAATTGATCTGTTTTGGCACAAGCAATCCAAACTCCATAATCCAGATATTAAACAAATAGTTTTCAGCTCTTTCTCATTTTGCAAAATATAAGTTACTCATCTCACATACTAATATTTTCTGTGAAGATATTTCTAGCATGATTGGGAAAATACAATCAAGGTTAGATCTTCCTTAGGGAAGCTATTAGAAAGAGATCTGCCCAGACAAAATACACAGGATATACAGGCATTATAACCATTATCTGTGCATTAATGGCATACGGAATCTGTGCATTCAAGAAATTCCACTGTACTGAATGGCCATCAAGCATTGATCTAATCCACAGAGCCAAATTCTTTAGGCAAAGAAAGAATACCTGGTCAATGATAAGTTCTACTTCAGCTCAATTAGCTTGAGTTCATTGTTCGATTATATTGCTTGATTTGGGCTCTGGGGAAGATAGCTGGATCCCAGTTATTATTTCTTGGTTTAGGGAAAAACTGATCCCACATTGCCAAACTGCTTCAGGCCTAGTTTTTATATTTGTTTTAATGGAATGTATCCTTTAGGGCTTGAAAAAGAACATTTGCTGAGGAGAGGGTAAGAGCCATGACCTGTTTCTGATCCTGTATAATGGCAGGTACAGTATGTAGCAGTCTAAATGGGAAGATAAGAATATGGTTCATAGAAGCTACTTCTCTCCTTTGAGGCTTACAAGACTTCATCCTTCTCAATAAGAAATAATATTTTAGAAAATGAATTGCATTTCTCTTGGAGGTACAGTGAAATCAACACTTCAGTTAAATATATTGTTCCATTTCAGAAAGAAGCAATTGTGTATTAACACAATCTTGAGATCCAATATTCTTCAATATTTATATTCTATTTCTATCACATAGAAGTTGACTTCTAGGCAAAGAAAATGGAGTTACAATCAAAAAATTTATTGTTCAGGATTAGAAACACAAACACATCACTCCAACTATTCAGTGGTTTGCAGAATTGATTGATATAGATCAGCCATGGAAGACAGTAATGAATCATGGCTTCAATTTATTGATAAATGTATGTCTGTAAACATATGTACTATGTGTTTTTGTTTCCAGTTTTTTTCCATTTCTTTTATGATTGTATGTCTTTCTTTTTTTCTATTTGTTTAATTAAAAACATTTTAAGGAGAATTACAGTTAGTGTGACAGCTTAAAGGAGACATTAGAAGACACTTATTTTTCCAATGACAAATATGAAACTATGTGGGAGTCCAAAGAAAACTGTTTGCAAATATTGTAATCCCCAGTAACAAAACTGATCCCTTGGACAGATCCAGGACATTCAAAAATGTTGCACACGTTTTATTACTGTTCAGACAAAATCATGTTATTGATTGAGGCAGTTTAAGTGTCTAAACCAGATTCAAATCCCTATTAAAATAGATCTAAACTGCATTCCATCAGTGTTAGGTTTGATTGGCTGCCCAGGAAAAAAATACATTAAAGCCAGTTTTTAATTATTAAAATCTCCAATTTAAATATGGACAAAAGCAGATAGTAACCGTAAAATGATTTTTTTCAGTCTATGAACATGCCATCATAAACTACCCTGTCTTCATTGTCAATACTTATTCTGCCTTAATACACAAAGCTAGGGAGTGTACTGTTCTTCCTGTTTTAATGTTAAGAAAAGTGAATGCTTTGAGTCCCCTCCCACTAACTACCTGTTAGCAGGAAAAGCAACCACCAATCTATTTTTTTAATATAGGGGGAGGGGAGGGGGAGGGGCAATATGTAGGGAGCAGCATAGAACAGGGGTTTTAGTCACCTGCCAAAGAGTCTAACTAACAGATCTCTTGTCTCATTATTTGAAAGAGACTAACCATATCCAAACATAGCTGAGCTGGCAGGTCACACCTGGAAGTGAGGGAAGACCATCAGGAGGGAGCAAAGGGTATCTATAACAACTCTCTTCAGCTAGAGCTGCAAGGGCATGGCAGTTCTGGTAGCAACTGGCCATAGCCGGCAGGACCGAAGTAGGCTATGGAGTAGATGAATAGGATTACAGAGGGAGGTGCCTCTGCAGAAGCCCACTGTCTTCAGCAATCCAAGCCAATAAGCCCAGCAGCCAGAGGGGAGGGGCACACCCACAAAATAAAATGAGCAGCCAAGAGGAGCTGGGCATATCCAAGCCCCAAATAATTAGTCAACTACATTGTAGTTTATGCCCATAGCAAAAACTGTGTCCAGAGAAGAGGGAAAATTCTATGTTCAAATTTGAACAGCTAAAGGTGCTTCAGCTATGGGTTTAGGATGACTTGAAGCCAATGTTATGAGGGCATGAAACGAAAAAATAGTTACTACAACACGTTCATACTATGATTGGAGGAACATAAGAGTGAGGGGTATGTGCATGTCTATGTTACAAATGTTCTCACTTGGATTTGCCTTGTGTGTGAGTATACAGATTTGGTAAATAAACAGTCTCTTGTAAACAGACTGAAATGGAGGAATTAGTGCCCCACACTGTTTTGTGTGAGAAAAAGAAAGGATGAACAAATGAAAGAAAGAAAAAAGTAAACAAGAGATTGGGTTACAATAACCACTACTAAGGTTTCAATTTTCCTACAGATTTTGGGAAGCCATTGCTTTACTAGCTCTGCTAATGCAATATTAAAATCTGAACATTAACAGCATGTGAGGAGAATGATGGTACTTAGGAAGATAATGAAACATGGGACTGTGAAGAAACCCTTCAGCGAAACATTTTTAGATGTGCCTAAAAGCTCTTTTCATTAATCTGTTATAATGAGGCTTATTTGTGGAGGTTAACAACAGTACAGCATGTTAATTAACTACACTCTTTCTCTTTTGCAGTAATCATAAAAACCTAGCAGATGCTTCCTTCCTATAAGTTTCCTTTAAATGCAAAGGTCAGTCTGTTCCAGTACCCAGCTATCAGAGTCATTTCAGTAAAACCAGGTTTTGTTTTTTGTTTTTTTTGCTCAAGGCAGAAACAAGGACTTTAGGTCCTCGTTCTCAACATTTTAAGGCCACGGGGTTAAAAATGCTTTTGAGAGCTTGGGAAGTAGAAATGATAACAAGAATGGAAGTGCCATCAGGTAAAACTCTTCACAAACCCACGCTAAGATCCTTTTCATTTAACTGGAGATATGAAAAGGTCATGTGCAGGAGGAAGGGGGGCAAATGGCACGTGTGATGATTTCAACATGCAAATGATAACATTTACATACTTTCAACTGATATCGCGACAGAAGTATTTAACAACAGCATTTGTATGATGATATCGCAATCTGCCACAGATGCCACAATATGTTAAGAATTGCACATGGAGTCTTCTGAACAAAAACATGCCCTGTTTTATTAAACACTGCCTCTTTCCTAGAGGTTCAGTGTTTCTAAGTTTCAGTTAATTTCCTATGCTTTTTCTTCAAAATGTGATTTGGACTATTACTTCGCAAAACTGTTTTCCACAGGCACTGTGTGTGTGTGTGTGTGTGTGTGTGTGTGTGTGTGTGAGAGAGAGAGAGAGAGAGAGAGAGAGAGAGAGAGAGAGAGAGAGAGAGAGAGAGAGAGAGAGAGAGAGATCCCAATCCATCAATTAAATGTTGGAAATCAAGTTATGGATCTCAGTTTGACATCTATAGAAAAGCCTTGTTATTTAGAGAAATTTTGCCTGATTTTTGAGGGAGTTTGCAGCTAAAGGAGAAAAAAGGAACCTGCAAAGCACTGTCTGCTGTTGGCTTTTTATTACAAGCTTACAAATCAATGTCCAAAGCATCTCTGTTATTTATATTCTTGCTTGTTCCAAAGAGATTGCAAATCCAACCACAGAAAGCAATGACAATGAATGTTAAGGCAAAGCAGAGGCTAGAAAGTAAAATATATAGATCATTTTCATTTCCTCTGTATTTTTAAAACTGAAGGTTGGCTTAGATTAGCAATGTTTGTATAGACTGCGCACACAATAGACCATGAAATTAAGTTATAGACCTGCACGCATCACCACATAAAGAATATTATATGTGATTAGGGCTGTACCTTTAATCTATCCATGATTTATTGTATTGTATGTAGTCATGCATATGAGCCATATGCATATGGGGGCATACTTGATATTGAATTGGATTCTTATAATTGGATACTTATTTTGGATGGGGGCATGGCCACTTTGCCACTTCCTTCACCACACTACTGACTATTTACGTACAATGTGATTGCAATGTTGTGACTTAAACCCTAACTTACATGCAGCACCATGACATGATGTACAAAAAGAATGTAGCTTGTTTTGTGATGTCACATGTTTCATCATTTTAGTATCATTATAATTAGAAAGAGATTCATACAGTATATCCATTTAAAGCAAACAGGAACATCTTCAGGGCAACCCATGAAATGAAACTGGGGGTTATATTAGCTTTGGCCCATTTTAATCTTTGTCATGAATGTCACATGCACATAAAAAGGAATCTCTCACTGGTGTCCACTGGTGTTTGACTTTGATGATTGCATCCATGTACACTCCTGAAGCAAGTCATCTGTCAAATCAAGTGCAGGTTGTCCTTGTTTAGCGACTGCCTCAGTTAATAACCAGAAGGCTGAGTCTTGCCTTAAGTATGAAGCCAGCTGGATGACCTAGGATCAGTTGCTCTCTCTCAGTATTTGGAAGGAGGCAAGGGCAAACCACCTGAAAAACTTATAACAAAGAATTACTTATTTATTAAGATGATGACTGATCATAATGATTGATCACATACATTTTCTCTTTTTCCTGCTAGTTGTGAACTCTGGGGCTGCTTGTTGTGTTTGGAATTTCCAAGGATGTCAGCATTCTTGTTTGGAGCTACACTCTTCTGCCCCACCTAATAGGCCAGTGGTTCTCAACCTTTTTAATGCCGACCCCCAACCGGTCATAAGTGGAGGACTAAACCGGTCATAAGTCGAGGACTAAACCGGTCATAAGTCGAGGACTACCCAACCGGTCATAAGTCAAGGACTTTCCCTGCCTGGGAGCGCCACACATGCGTGGTTCTGCCCCGTGCGCCGGCCGAGGCGTAGCTGGCAAGCGGCAGAGACAGAGCAGGCCGACCACCAGCTGGCCCAGCCCAAGGGAGGTAAGGCACCCGCCAGAAAAGGGGGAAAAAATGCCAGACAGCCTTGCTTGGCGACCCCCATGAAATGGCCGATCGACCCCAAATGGGGTCGCGACCCATAGGTTGAGAACCGCTGTAATAGGCAATGCCTATTAGGATGGGCATGGGGGAGCTGAATCCTGCCAGCTGTTGTCTTAAAGCCTCATCACATTAGGAGTGACTACTCTGTCTAGTCTCAAGTATTTTTGTATCAAGAAAAGAAGTTGAAGTCACCCTTAATCCTAGAAGGCTGCAGCAAATATACACATTTTATATGTATAATTGTATATTCATACACACAAATATATAATTTAACTGAAGCAAATACATTCATACCTATTGCATCTTCTTCCTAAACCTAGTCCGATCCTAGGTCACCCAAGGTAGGAAATATCAAAGTGAAATGTATAGTATTGCTACTAACCAATTTCTAATACAAATTCAGGTTTGAGAAAAGAATCTAATAGGCACCTTTTCAACACAACAGAATAAAAAAGTAGGTCATGGAAAGTAGGTTTAGAAAACAGAGGACTGAATTTTTCACCTTGGATTCCATTGGGAGGAGAAACTGAAAATGACCAGTTTGATCAAGTGATGGAATTTTGCTTTTTGTAACAATAATACTTAAACAAGTATTTTTTTTTCATTTTACTGATTCAAACTGCTTGTAAAGTTAATTAAGATTTCATTCATTTTCACAATTCAAGCCAATAATGGCTCAAGGCTCATCGATATAAGCCACTTACTGGAATACAAGCATGCCCCATTGGCTGTTTGTTGAGGACATTTATTTATTTATTTATTTATTTATTTATTATTTTATTATTCCAATTTGTATCCCGCCCTTCTCCCGAAGGACTCAGGGCGGCTCACAACATTATTAAAACAAAGAGAGACCCACACACCCCACCGAATAAAACCAAATTAAAACCAAAATTTTAGTGTTGCGATAATTAAAATTTCTAAAAAACCCAATTTAAAAATCCTCCCTAGGCCAGGCCCGCTTGTTGGAAAAGC
>NW_015386767.1:102538-108111 GCF_001527695.2 Protobothrops mucrosquamatus | reverse complement strand
CCCTCCCGAGCTGCCAGTACCAGCCAGGAGGGGCACGGATCCAACAAACATGTGGTTGCATTCAGCCTACCCAGGACCCTGTCCACGTCCTCGGGAGCAACAGAGTCAAACTCCTCCCATATAACCGTCTCAAGGCCTGCTTCCGTCTCCTCCCCCTGGGCCAACCAGTCGGTATCCAAGCCTTCTCGGATCCGCGCGATTTTGTCATGCAGATATTGAGCAAAATCCTCGGCCCTCCCCTCCAGGGGACCCCCCCCCTCAATTGAAGGAGGGAGCGGGTCACCCTGAAGAGGGCGGCCGGGCGGTTATCTGATGACGCGATGAGTGAGGAATAGTAGTTAGTCCTAGTCACCCTCATCGCCACTAGGTAGGATCTAACATGTCCTCACAAGGGAGTCTCCATCTCAGCCTCAAAGTAGCATTTTCCATTCTATGCTGGCACATGACCTCCCTTGCAGACAGCCCACGGTGCCATGGAAGAGCAGCCTTGGGAAGTCAAAAATCTGCTCAGCTACGATCTTTCATGAGAAGTTGGAATTGATTGATTGATCTTTTTTCCCCAAAAAAACCTTCCTTTGTTTCCTTGCACGCGACGGTGGCAGCGGATCGCGAAGGAGAAACGACACAGGGCTGAAAGTCAGGTAAGGAAAGAAAGGCAATTTCTGGGGGAAGCAAGGATTTCTTTCCTTACCTGCCCCACTTGTTCCGAAGCCACTTTCTGCTCAGACACGTTGCTCTTGCCAATGGCCCGACCGCCCACTTCAGCGCCCTCCCTCCCCGAGCCTCTGGCGCTCCACCTGCTGCTTTGGTCGGCCTGTCAGCCCCCACTTCAACACCTTGCCCACCACCACTCAGCACGGCCACCCCATGGCTGCAGGGGCTGGCCTGGCATGGGAAGGGCATGGGCCTCACCCTCCCGCCACCATGCAGGGTAAGGTTGCCATGCCTGCCCCCGCCCAGATGCCCTCGCCTCCCCCAAGCGGTTTTTTTTACTAACCTGCCCTTCAGCTGCATTCCGTTTCTCTGTTCGCTTCTCACCTTTGCCGCGTGTTTGTGGGACTATCGGTAAAAAAAAAGTTCCATCAGACTTTCTAACTTCTTGAGATCTCGCGAGATTACTGATGGAACTTTTTTTTTTTACCGATAATCCCACAAACATGCGGTGAAGGCTGAGAAGTGAATGGAGAAACGGAATGCAGCTGAAAGGCAGGTTAGTAAAAAAAAAATGCTTGGGGAGGCAAGGGTGGGCAACCTTAGCCTGTGCAGGTATTGATGCAGGTTGCTCATGGACGGGACTGAACGCCTAGAACTGGGGCAACAGCGCGCATGTCCACAGAGAGGGCTCTGTGTGCCACCTGTGGCACACATGCCATAGGTTCACCACCACGGTGGTAGGAGGTCAGAGGTTTATTAATTAGCTTGCAGAACTGAACCACGTGGTTTCAGATTTTACCTCTGCATTTGCTCATTCACTGTCAGTCAGACAAGGGATACAACATATATGCAGATCCACCCCCCACCCCGCCAACCAGCATGCTTCAATGGATGTCTGCTTCTCACTTCTAAAAGCCTGCCTTTTCTTGGCAGTTCCATGCATCTCTTTCAAAACATTACTCCAGAGAAGAAGGTGAAGATGAAGCTGGCTTCTGCATTGTTGCTTTTCAAATGAGACAGCAAAAGCTTGGTTACAGTCCCCAAGAGACACTGTCCGGTATGAGTCAGCAGAGTCAGATTTACTGTCAATTGATTAAATTAACATTTGTTATAAGCCCGGGATGGGAGTGGAGCAGAAGGAAGAAGGAAAGGAAAGAAACCCTCTTCATGGCTCTTGAATTATTTATGCTCTGGACTGGAGCACTGAAGACTATGGTCTGCCCATCCCTGAGAGATACAAGCAGCAAAAGACATCCTAGCTTTAAAGAGACAAGACAGATCCTTGCATTCTGGACGAGTCCTCTTGGCCATGGCTGAGCAAGAGCAGAGAGGTGGCAGGTCCCCCCAGTTGCTTTGATAAACCCAGGGGTATTACTAGTCCTTGGGGAGGAAAAAATATCTGGGGCACAGTAGGTCTGTACAACTGCCCAGGAATACTAAAGTCAGTCTTCCGCAGAATTGTTTTCACTGCATTTGCATTATATTTCCTTGTGTTGTTGTAGATTTACATGAAAATGTTTATTTACATTTCCATGAAAGCAAATCAATGGATTTTCCCATCCAAATGACTTCAAACATTTCAATATATAAAGTCATTTAATAAAGCCTTAGAAAAAATGAATTATTCTCCCACACAGGATTCCAAAAGTTAAGTTTTTCAAAGGAATATTTCATTGTTTTCAAAAGAAAAGTTAAAGTTTCTTTTCTTCATTTATATTAACCTTTGGCTGAGGTACAGCAACATTGTTCAGATACAAAGAACCTTGCAGTTACAAATGCCGTTGTAACTGGGTTTTGCATAAAGTATTTTCAAGACAGCCATTTGTCCTATATTGATAGAGAAAGCCAGCACATCCATCATATAAAAGGATGGTCCAGCTTGTAAATAAATGAACTGAGACTATGTCAACATAGCTGAGGTAGTCAGTGTACAGACATAATGTGTTCCTTTCAATATGCTGCATACCTACTCTATTCATCTCAGTCTATTTGGCTTGTAACTTTCCTTACTTAATAAGTATTCCTATTTGGATATTTATCATGTGGCAATGCTAGTTTTAAATTAGTAAAGTATGTGTGTGCATGTAAGTGTACACACATAATCAGAGTAATTCTAGGCCACAGTAACCAGCCACTCTAATCATATTTTTTCATGTAGAATACATATGGACTATATCTTGAAAATTGTTCTCTTCTGAAGGCCCACACCCCCATCCAACAATTGTTTCAGTCTCCTTGGGGATGTACACTTCCCACAATAATAGCTGCAGCTCTGAGGAGAATTTCCAAACAGAGAGATATTGCAACACATCCTAAACCCCTTGAGGAGTCTGCTCACTCCATTGGGCACTTTGCTTCCATTATTTTTATCATGAACCTTGATTTTCCCAATAACACTGTGACAGATAGCTATATATTGCTGTTACGTTTTAATGTTCTTTAGAAGCTCTTTATTAATTGTGACTGGTTGGTCTCTGGGCACCAAAGGAGCTGTGCTGTTTCCCATCTTCTTTGTCTTTGTGGTTTAATATCCGCATCTTGCAAAAGAAAGCTTATATGTTAGATAAAAATCACATTTACTTTCTCTTTCAGGGGAGGTCACTGTCAGTACGAATCATGTCCATCCATTTGCTCTTAATGTTTCTGTGGATCAAGCATACAGTAGGTGAACTATAGGAACTCAGAAAGCAGTTTCTCAAAAAGTCTCTTTTTTATCTCCAAGCATGTGTGTGTTTGTGTAAATGACAACACAACACATCCTAGAGAATACAAGAGAGAAACAAACGGGAATCTTTAAGCTCAAAATATCAAAGGTAATTGAATATATCATATATGGAAGAATAGGGCCAGAGAAGCATTTAACAATTACTTAGGAAGCCATGCAGTTTAAAAATAAACAAATAAATCATTTTTTTGTGGAATCAAAAAGGCAATGAGATTGTTTATAATTATTCCTTCAGCATTTCTTATTAAATCCTGTTTATTAAAGGAAAGGCAAGGAAAGGCTTGGTTTTTTTTAATGTCAGTGTGTATGGTGACAATTTTTTTCATTTTCAGTGTCCTCTTTTCTTTTTTAATTATATATAACTTTATTAAACATTTTAAGATGAAAGATAGAAACAAACAAGTATTAATATTTAGAATAAAAAGGGGAAAAGGGAAATAAATAAGAATAGAACAGAAAGAAATGTAGAAAATAAAAAAAATAAAATAAAGAGTTGGTTCCTATATTTTTTTTAACATACCGTAATTAACCTCTTACTCTACGGTTACAACATTGTTTGAATTTTTTCTAAAAATTATTTTCTCTAATAATAAAAACCATACATCATAATTTCATTTTTAGTTTCACACAAAAAATCAATAAAGGATTTCCAATCAGTATTAAGCTTATATAATGTCCTGTTATATAGTTAAAGCCATACTGTAAATTTTGATGTCTCACCAAGTTCCATGATACCCTACTCTGTCTCTACCCATGGATTCAGAAGCAAGGTCAATATCATCCTGAAATCACTTCTCCCAGTATGTTCATGATAGGAAAGAAAACTTCTCAAGTCATCAATTACAAAAAGTATATAAAAAAGCACTATACATCTATTCTGAACGTATCATTAACTATTGTAGATCCTTGGAATGATATAGTCAAATGTACCAAATCCAGTCATGTTGGTCTGTGTGATAATAATATGCATTACTTCCTCATAGTGATATTGATAGATTATACCTGTCCCACAGGCAGAGGTTTACTTCAAATCAAAAAAACTGTCAAAGAATAAAATTGTCTATTTGCTGATTATGTAAAAGACAGCCAAGAATAAATATTGATGCAAATTAAAAGTTGGATCTTACTAAATGTACAGGAAACAAAAAGTGAATAATGTAATAAAAACACGAACAGAATGCTGGCAAGAAAAAGCATTAGACGGTCAATTTCTACAAAAGATCAAGGGAAAGTGGATAAAGATAAAACCTGGCAATAGCTTACAAGTGAAACATTAAAAAAAGAAACTTAAAGCTTGATTTTGGCTGTGTAAGAGCAAGCTATTCAAACTAATACAATCAAGACCATAATTGAAAAATGATTCAAAGTGCATATTGTGCAAAGAAACAGAAGAAACAGTAGATCATATATTCAGCCAGAATATATAGCAGAAGATCACACAAACTCATTACAAACAACCTAACAGTCATCAAAATGATCCACTAACATTTGTAAAAATTATCATTGTAAATTGTATATTGTAAAAACTAATTAAGAATGAGCCGGTTAAGGACTTCTGGTGGCGAGGCTTCACCGATGGAGGCTTTTTTCTTAGCCTCCTGCCCGGGACTGCGTCAAAGCTGTCAAAACAGCGCGGATCAGCTGTTTTGTGGCTCGGAACTTTCTCCCCGGGCAAAGGGGAGAAAGTGAGTTTGGTTTGGATAGGGGTTGAGTTCCCTAGTCCCCCCAGGAACGATCCTGGGGGGATGAAGGTGATGAACTCCCCCGGAGTCCGGACCTCCTCTCCGCAGCTCGGAGTGTCTTCGCTCTTCAGAGCAAAGCTAGACATCGCCGCCACTGCTGCTACTTTGTATCTGCTTGTGAGTAACTTTTGAACAGACGGAACCTGACAGGGGATTTTTACTTTAGTTAAATTGTGACTTTAACTCAAAGATTTTACTGGGATTTTTGTTACTTGCTATAAGTGAAAGTGAGAAGAAAATGGCCGTGGAAGCACTGCTTCTTTCTAACAAAAGGAAAACTTTCACTTTCTTTCCGGTTGTGGAATGATGCATTTTAAAGGACTTTAAAGAATTTTTCTTAAGTCAAGCTTTTTTAAGTTTATACTTGCTGTTGTGAGTTTTAAAAATAATTTGGCAGAATGGCTTCAAAACGTACTGGAGTTTCTGCATTGCCTAAAACAGCTATTTCTTCT
>NW_015386767.1:65360-102093 GCF_001527695.2 Protobothrops mucrosquamatus | reverse complement strand
CGACATTTAAAGCACAGGAAGATTTGATGGAGCAACTTGTTGTGGAATTGCCTGGGGCCATGTCATTATCTGCAGGAGATCCTCAGAATCAACAAAAGTTGGGAGTGAATTCAAAGGAGCAAAGGATGACCCGTGCTGCCTATAGGCGTAAAGAGAGAGAGCAACAACAAAAAGAAATTGTATCTATAACATATTCACCTTCGGAGCCAGTGGGAGGGGCGAGGCCAAAGAGATCTGCAATGACAGACTTGCAGGGAATGCTTAGTAAGCTTCATAAGCCAAAGGATGGATAAGTTGATGACGCTGGAAGTGAGACTTTATTATGGAAATGGAAGAAATTAGTTTAATATTTGATATAATATAAAAAGGATTATATGTTTGTAAAGAACTTATAGTATTTTGAAAGACTTAAAATATTTGACAAACTTAAGATTGGGATTTTATTTTACTTTTCCAGCTGTGAAGAAGGAAGTATTGACTTAAGATTTTCTTGAAAGTATTGACTTGAGAGTGAAGAAAGTAAAGGGAAAAAATTAAGTGTAAAATGTAAGAAAAAAATTATATAAAATGTTTGATAGATATTTAGATCTTTAAAAACTGTTTTGAGCCCAAATGTTGAAGGTGGATAGATTATATTTAGAGAAAGTATGGAGTGAATAAATATCATATAGTTTTTGAGTAGATATATTGCTTTATTTACTTATTGCTTTATTAAAGTAGGCATATATTGATTGTATTATGTTTGTTTAGTTAAATTGTAATTTAGATATGGAATGGGATGTGTTTTAATCCTGTATTTGGTTCCGGGAAGTCCAGGGGGGGAAGGGGATTAGGGGAATCATAAAAATTGATGTATTTACATGTTATAGGTAAACAATAATTGTAATTGATAAGAGGAGATGCTCGGCTGGTATCCCAAATTGCACTTGATGAGGTGGTTAGAAAGGAGATGGGACGTAGGTAGGTGGAAAGGAGGAAGGAGGAGAGGTTGTGGGTTAGAGGGAGGAAGGATAGGAAAGTGGATGAGGATGGAGGCAAGGCGGGGACTGCCGAGCGTTTCCGACAATGTATTGACTTGGATTTTTTTTCTCTCTGCTTGTGTATGTAAATGCATCATATTGCTATTTGTTGTTTAATTATAAAAATCAATAAAAATTTATTTAAAAAAATGAGCAGGTTAAAATATTTTGAGATTTTCAAATATAGACTGAGACTTAGCTCATAACACACAAGATTTAACTGTGGTTGAAAAGAAGAAAGTGGATAATTGATGGGGCAATACCAGGGGATAGAACAATAGAACTGGAAAAGATCATAAAGTATCAAAAACTGAAAACTGAAGTGGAAAGATTATGGCATAAAATGGCCATGGTGGTTATTGGTACACTCGGTGCTGAACCAAAAATTTTTGAATGGTGCTTAGAAAGTCTGTGCATTGACACAATTTCCAATAGTCAACTACAAAAGGCCATGCTGCTTGGATCTACACCTATGCTATGACATTATGACATCCATTAATCCACACATTACAGTTCTCGGGAAGAACTCAAGGTGTATAAAAGCCAACATCAGCTAAACAACTGGCAACTGTGACTTTACATTGTTGTCAATAGATAATTAACAATAATCAGTGACAAAATCACCACCAGTCAATTGCAAAGGACAGCTTTACTTAGAACAGCTGTGATGATACCTTAAACACCTTCAAACACTAATATCTGCCTATCCCAGGACCTTGGAAAGAACTTGATAGGCAGATAAAAATGCCAAATCTAGTCTGAGCATCTGGCTGACTGCAACCAACTGTAATAATAGCTTATCTTAATTGTGGTACAATTCTGGAAAATTTGGAGCTGCCAACAATTTCCTCTTCTATTATAATACAAGCAAGTACAAGTGATCAAAATTTACCTGATGTCTCCTTTGGGAGACTGCAGAGAGATGCTGCAGCATCAGGACTATTTTATTCTACTTATCTACCTAGCAGTATCTGACAGCTATAGCCAGGTCTTGTTAAGAAGAAAATTCTCCCTTCTCTGGTCAGGGTTTTTTAACCATTTAGCTCTTCTGTCAGACCAAATGAGATAGAATAATAACAATTTAGTGTGTATAAACAACATAGTTTCTGTCCTGGAATTCCATTTAGAAATTAAGGAATTAAGAAAAGAAAACATAGAAAGTCTGAGTATACAGGAGAAGGTGGCAGGGAATAATTGGGGACTTTAAAACCAGATTCTATCCCTTTCCTCCAAGGTTTGGGGCAGCTCAGCCCAGAAACATATAAAACTGTCCTATGGAATTCTTCTCTTGGAATCAACATTATTTAAAAAAAGATGAGCTGTAAATATAGGAGATGTAAATGTCAAGCTGCAGAACTGCCTAAAGATACATAGGACAAAGAAAGGGGAAAGGGAGAGTTCTTATTTTTAAGGTACACTCCTCTGGAAAAGGTGCTGGAAAAAGGCAGCAACTCCTACAGATTTACCTCTTTTTAAATTGTATGTGTAATGTATTGAGTTAAACTTATGAAGCAGATGGCTGAGATCTGTGCAGGAACGGTTAGCAGACCACGTGCCTGCTAGCCAGACTTGTTGTCTACATGGCTGTTTATTATGCATTTGAGTGGGAGAATACTGTGCTCTCATTGGCTGATGCCGCCCAGACCTGAATGTATAAATAGGGGCGGAGCAATGCTTGTTAGTTCCTGTTTTGATTTCAATAAAGAAGTACTTGTTTCTATTATTGCCTCTTCAGTGCTGAACCAAGCAGAAAACAGAACAGTATGTTTATAAATAAACTAGACAACCTGTGTCCCCTTGGGTCACCGCTTCAGAGATATTTCCTTGCCTAAATAGAATGACCACAGGTAGGCCAAAAAAGCAGTGGGAGTGGGGGCACCCTCCAACTTCTTGCCAGCTTCCCCTTTGAGTTTCCTTGTGGAAATCTGCCAGGGAGCATCAGAAATCATTCTCCCTTCTCAAGAAGAATACATGGGGGTCTCAGAGGTGTATGTGTGGTAGTGCACTGGTTGAGGATAGTATGTGGAGGGGTGGCATGAGTTGGGAAGGGTCCTAGGGGTGCTTAGGAGTGCATAAGAGGTGCCAGGCAGGTGAGGGATGGGATGCAGGAGGGAGGTGGCACAGGTTGCAAAAGGTTTGTTGGGGTGTCCAAGAGGTCCCCCATGGATCTAGGAAGGTGAATAGAATAGAGCCGGAAGGACTTTGGAGGTCTTCTAGTCCAGCCCCCTGCTCAAGCAGGAGAACCTATACCATTTCAGACAAGTGACTGTGTAATTTCTTCTTAAAAACCTCCAATGATGTACGTGGGAGGGCCATGGATCAGGAAAGATATGCGCGGGACAAAAAGGGTGTATGGAGGTGCTGGATCCTTTTAATGCCATGGCAGACTTGCAGTTGCAGTACAAACTTTTCCTGTTCACTGTGCCAGGCAGTCAGGATATCCTGTTCCCTTTTCTTGTTCTGAATTTATCTTTTCCTTTTTCTGCATCCATCAATCAAGCTGTTTTTATCTCCCTAAGCTTGTTCAGTCTTCCTTGGGCTGTTTTTGGAATTTCCTCCTCCCACTTTCCATTTCTGCAAGTCTTGCCCACCCCCCAAAAGTGCTGATAGTTATCTCTCATTGCATGGAAGCAATGTGTGTGTGTGTAGTTTTGACTATGACAGCAATGGCACTCAGAAATAGAGAATGCTGAAAAAGGTGCTAAAAGAATTCACATATATCACTGTTGCCTTTAGACTTCAAGACACATTTGGGTCCTCATTTGCATTTTAATAAGAACCCTTTTATACATTCCACTGTGACAAATTGAAGTCTTGGTAAGTTTTCACAATTAACTGGGGACTGATTTTAAATGGTTAAATATGCCTCTGCTTTAATCATGCAGGATATATATATATATTTTAGAATAAGCACTTTTCTTGAACAGAAGCACTGATCATTCATGAGAGAAGAAATTTAACCTTTTCCTTCCCTGCTGTGTTCTTGAGAAAATATTTATTCTGCTGCTTGTCGGGGAAGAAATAGCCACGTCAACCAAAGAACAAGTTGGACAATATTTCCTTGGGCAAAACCCTGAGCACACGCTCAAGTGAGCTTATGTAGATGTTTGTCGGAGCTACCATCTTCGGTCTTGGTTTTACTTTGATGACAGCCTGTTATGAATTAGGGGGGGCGGGGGGTGCTGTCAGGAAAGGGGGAAGACAGGAAGCAGGAAGCAGACTATATACCGACTTAAGACATCAGGAGACCGGCCAAAAACCACCTGGCTGGGAACAGAATGTGGTCACCTATCAAAGAAGCGCCAAACATTGGAACTGTAAACAAAACACCTACTCCGACACTCGAGAACTGACCAGGGAGGAGTGAGATAACTCAGGGATACTTTGTGTGGGAATCCTCAGATCTAGCTTTGCTGTGCTGCAGCTGCTTGGCATCAATAAATGTATATCTTTCACATCACCTGCAGTTATCTGGGATATTTTCTGATTGGAGGGGTGTGTGTTCAATATTCTTTATTTACACCAGAAATAGATCTCGCAGTCTCCTAGAAGTTTGGCAGGGCAACTTCCTTATGTCAAACATAGCCTTCATTTTTCAAAGCAGCTGCCCTGAAGCCATCCATAGCTTTACAATTCCTTCTTGTCCCCAGTTTCCTGCTGGGGCCCTTGACTTGCTTCACCCCTCCCCCACTCCTTTGGCTAGCCACCCTGCCACCTCCAGTGAAGTGTCTGCTCATTTGCCCCAAAATCCTCATGTCCTGGTTTTAATTTTTATTATACTTCAGAGACAGAGGAGTCTATTTAATTAATGTAATCGATTTTATTTTAAAATAGTCTCTTTTCATTGAAGAGAAAGAAAAGATGCAAGAGCAGTTTGGCTAAAAATGCTCAGGTTTCCCTCGTGTGTGAAAAAAAAAAAGCAAGTCTGCTGATCTATTAGCCTGAGACACAATTTAAAGGTGGTGGTGACATTGAAATTAAAGAAAAAAACTGTCTCAGTGTCACAAACTGCATGGATTATCTCCTCCATCCACCCTGAATTGTGGCTGTGATGTCGCTGATGCTGCCTCTTTCTCAGGTGTGTAACAGAACCATCACCTATTGACCACAGTCAGCAAATCTGTAGCAGACTGAATGGATTTACACTATCTCTATTGATGAGGCAGTCAAATCTTGAGGAAAGCAGCACTGGAATAATCTGCCTCATGTTAATCAGTTGGCAGGGGAAAAGCAAGCATGTTTCAGAATGCCTCTTCACTGCAGAATTTTCCTTTCCCTAAATATCCACATGCAGATGTGTGCAACACACCCATCCACAAAGTTGCATATATGCATACACATATAGATTCATGTGCACACCCACTCCCTCAGGACCAAGCCTCTGAATCCAATAAATCCTTGAGTTAGTAGTAAATCTCAAGCTCCATGTACCAATGGGAAGGTCTACCTCTTGGAAAACTTGCCTATGGTCCGTGTTCCACCTCTGAAGATAAGGGAAGAAAAACAACTCTGCAAGAAAGGTATCTAATCACTCTGGGAGTTGAGCACAAAGGACCATGGAAGCAGAGCCCAGCAGCTGGCGGGGAGGGAGCGGCCCCACAGCAGATTCTAACCCCTCTTGAAACATAATACTTTTGACCAATCTGCTCTTGAATGTTGCTTACCTATAAATTATTATCTTGCATTTTAGTAGCATAGATATTCCTCCAGTCATACAAAATTGTAATACTTTCATCTTTCATCTGGGATTCTGCATAAAATGAGCATAAATATTTAAAATACTTGTATGCAATTTTACAGTTAAAAAAACCATATGGAAAGTACCTGTTCATAGAAAATAGGTAGAAAAAAATCTTGAGACTTCAGTTAAATCAGAAGTGCAGCACAAAGTATAAAGTTCAAGAGAAAAAGAAGCATATTCCATAGAACTTTCTGGAATGCTGGAACATTCTCTCTGCTACTGATGTCAAAAGAGGGAGCAGCTCCCATGATGATTTGCTGAAACAACAGTCCCAATATTTGTGTACAACATTTGGGTCAACCATAACTAATTTAGCAATGGTATTTGCCAGTGCCCTTATCTCTCAGATAAGAGATTTGATTCTCTTCTAGCTTTCTCCTGTAAATCTATAGTAAGACATAGGTACTTTGGAACACCGAATATTTGCTATTTCTCTATGCTCTCTTTCACAGAGCCAAATTGCCTAAGTCCATATATTTAGCAAGATTTTTTATTGGGATAAATATTGTGAGCTAAATATGAATTTAAGAAGCCTCAGATATGGATTGGCATAAGATAAATACAGCTTCATGAGAATATGTCTTTAAAATATGGTTAAGAAAGCATCCCTTCATTTAGAGATGGTGGTTAGAGAAATGGTAATTGAGCCTTAAGAGAAAGAAGTTTTTAATAAATCCGAATAAAGATGATCTGATTCGGTAAATGGTGTTGATGAATGTAACTGTGAAAATGAAAGTGTAGATTTAATTATGAATAAAAAGGCCAAAATGTAAGGTCGGAAAATCCGAATTTGTCATCCATTGTTTCTGATGTATATAAAAGTAGGAATTCATAAGTTGGGGATATTACACTCTAGAGATCATGAATGTGCATAATTTTTCGTATAATGTTATCTGTAAAAAAAACTTATTCTGCTAGATGGCATGAATGGATGTATGGGAACAAATTGAAAGGCTTTTGAAAAAGCAATTGAGCCATGAGAAGTTCCAAGAATGAACAGGAATGGCAACTGATTGGTTAGTCACTGATTAGGAAAAGATCTGTTTCAAATATGTTAAGTAATTCGTCTGATTATTTAAAATGTAAGACCAAGGGAATTAGTGAAGGATATAACGGTGATGAGAGGTCGTGAGATTTCTCTATTTTTGGTAACATTAAAAGTAGCTCATGAGAAAAATGGACATAGACGAAAAGGAAAGTAAAAGGAACAAGAATGTAAGTTGAATGATTATATGACAGTGATGGCGAACCTTTTAGAGACCAAGTGCCCAAACTGCAACCCAAAACCCACTTATGCATCGTCGAGTGCCGGGTGGGTGTGGCCCATTGGCTGGGTGTGGCCCATTGGGTGGGCATGGCTGGGGTGGTAACGGCAGACTGGGTGGGACTAAAAAGTTTAATCAATCAATTCCAACTTTACAAGATCTTTTTTTTTCCCGTAAGAAGTTGAAATTGACTGATTGAACCTTTTTCTTTTTTTTGCACATGGTGGCGAAGGCCTAAAGCGAAAAGGTTTTATAAAACCCAGCTGAAGCCCTAGGATTGGGGTGACGGCGTGCGTGCCCACAGAGAGGGCTCTGAGTGCCGTCTCTGGCACCCGTGCCATAGGTTCGCCACCACTGTTATATGAGGAACACATTTGATGGTGTGCACAAATGTTAAAAGATAAATTAATCTTCTAACTTAAAATTAATGGAAGGATCAACAGAGTAAAAAGAATTATGTTATTAAGTGCCTCTGGAATGCGTAGAATTTTGCTAATATGCTCTCTTCATTGAAAATGTCATCAGCTCTGTCCAACCAGACATTTCCAGTCTTCCCTTCCTCATGATCCATCCACTCTTCTTTCATAGATTTATTTTGTGATTCAAGCCTCATTCATTCTGTCTATATGACCAGACCTCCTTAATTTATTTCTTCTTACTAGACACAATGTTTGTATCATTGTTTCATTCTTGACCTGTTTCTGACACAAACCTGTTAAGTCACCCACACTGCATTCAACTGACTGTTTTGCTTCCTCTGGATGTACCATGATTGTTGCTGTTTAATTGTAATGCCACCCTACACTCAATGACTCTGGGCAGCTCACAACAATCAAAGATTTCACTCCCATATACTGTAAGAAAGTGAGCAGAGGCATGCTCTTATACACAGTCATTTTCACTCCTTTCAACAACATTTAACTGCATACAATATCACATCCTAACTTTCTACTAGTATTTGCACATCTTGTCAACATACAGCTGCCAGAATCCTACAAACTAAGAGATACCTAACATGCATCAAGTACCAATAGGGACATCTTTATTTATTACCATTCCATGTAATTAATTCCTTAATTAGGTTTCTTCCTGCTGTACACAATAGGGCAATCAATTACCTTGTAGGGGTATACCATACAGAATTGCTCTGCCTCATTGCTTTGATAAGAAACATTAGGGGAGGGTGAGATGGGGGAAGAAATAATTTCTCTTGACTTGCTAGAGGAAAGTATTGCTGCTCCACTCACCTGCTAAGGAGGTCCAGGAAGGATGGTACTTCAGAGGACCCCTTCAACTTTCATTGAAAGAAAGCCACCAGCCTCCCTCTGGAACTTGGACAGCTATGCATTAAAGTATAGATCATGTACCTATGATAGAAATGTATCAAAATCTGTGCAACCATACAAAAATTGTCTTTATCCTTATCTATAATGACAGTTTACGTAAGAATAGAATAGAATAGAATAGAATAGAATAGAATAGAATAGAATAGAATAGAATAGAATAGAATAGAATAGAATAGAATAAAGCTGGAAGGGACATTGGAGGTCTTCTAGCTCAAGCAGGAGAACCTATATCGTCTCAGACAAGTAACTGTCCAGCCTCTTCTTAAAAACCTCCAGTGATGGAGCACCCACGGTCTCTGAACGCAAGCTTTTCCACTAGTTAATTGTCCTCACTGTTAGAAACTTTCTCCTTAATTCCAGGTTGCTTCTCTCTTTGATCAGTTTCCAACACTATTATTTCCTGTCCTGCCCTCTGGTGCTTTGGAGAATAATTTGACTCCTTCTTTGTGGCAGTCTCTCAAATACTGGAAAACTGCTATCATGTCACCCCTATTTCTTCTTTTCTTTAGAGTAGCCAAACCCAAGTCCTGCAGCCATTCTTCACATATTTTAGTCTCCAGGCCTTTGATCATCTTAGTTGCTCTTCTCTGAACTTTTTCCAAGATCTCAACATGTTTTTTGTAGTATGGTGACCAAAATTGGCAGCAGTATTCCAGGTGTGGTCTTACTAGGTTTTAATAAAGCAGTACTAATACTTCACGTGATCTTGATTCTATGCCTCTGTTTATACAACCCAGGATTGTATTAGCTTTTTTGGCTGCTGCTGCACATTGCTGGCTCATAGTCAAGTGATCGTATACTAGGACTCCAAGGTCCCTTTCACAGTTACTATATTTAAGCCAGGTCTCACCTAATCTGTACTTGTACCTTTGATTTTTCCTGCCTAAATGTAAAACTTTGCTTTTCTCCACATTAAAACTCATTTTGTTGGTGTATCACATACATGATGTATCACATTCATGTAACTAAGCAAATATACTGAAATCATCTTAATCTCTGTGCAATGATTGTTTATAAAACTGTTTATAGCATTTGAATTTTATCTCCCTCTACCCCAGGTTGATATTAAGAGTTCATATTGGAATTAACATTGGTGATATTAGTATTGTTCTGTAGTTTTTGTGTTATTTCTCTGAGGAGTCTGAACAAATGATGCACAGGCATTCTTTCTCTTACGGGTTCCCATACGGAATCAAATATAAAGAGATACAGCATAAAGCGAGAGCACTTGAAAGTGACATTTTAGATGGCTTGGGGTATATGGTCCCCAAATCCTAGAAGACCAATTTCTCAAGCATAAAATATCCATCGCTGTCACAAGGATCTTAGCAACAGGAAAATAATTGGTTTGTAAATTGCCTTAGATTGTTCTCAAGAGAGTTAGGCAAGCCAGGCACTGGGGGGTGGGAGAGGAGCAGGTTTGAGTTGTGTTAGTGAATGCAAGATTGGAAAACACATCTGCTGCTAAATCAGTTTCCCTGAAATGCTGGCTGTCAACTTTTTCAGTTATGATGTGGCTGAATTTCCAGGCAAACAGTGTCATGGGATGTTTGACCAAGGCTCAGTTGGAGGCTGGACTTTATGGAATGTTAGTTCTTAATGAGCTGCATCCTTTGTGCTGGTGCTTCTACTGACAATCATGAGCATTGCTGAGAGCAGTCTCTGGAACAAGATCAAGCGATCATTTCTAAATGAAAGAATAACTAATAGACGGGATCTCTTTTTTTCATAGAACTTCTGAAACTGAGCCTGTAAGCATCCAAGATTAGTCAAAAATGTAATTCAATTGCACTCTGTTACATTTGTGTAGAAGTTGACAGGCACAATTTTTAAGGGTGGGATGTTAAATCAAAGAGACTGAAGGGCAATTTTTAAAGCTTTTGGAATTTTGAGAAATTGTCATGAATGCTAAAACAAAATGATTGCTGGATGGAGCATGAGCCACAGAATAAATACCTGGACTCAGTGCTTTTTTTCTAAAAAAAAAAAAAAAAAAAGGTGCCGGAACTCACACACGTCATACAACCCGCTTTGCTTACCCTACAAGGTTCCATCCAAAAAAAGGTGCTGGAAAAAAAGCCCTGCCTGGACTATATTCAGGGTTAAAATGGCAAGACATAGAAAAGGGCTGATCAGGGTGGAGCATGATGGCTCACTGGTTAAAGATGCTTAAAGCTGGAAAGATGACAGCCTGAGTTTGAGACCCAAGCACCGCACGAGGGGGTGAGCTCCTATTACTTGCCCTAGCTCCTGTCTAGCTATCAGTACAAAATCATGAAAAGTAGATAAATAGGTACCACTTTGATGTGCCTCGGCATGTAATCATGCTGGCCATGTAAATGTCTTTGGACAACGCTGGCTCCCTCAACTAAAAAACGGAGATAAGCACTGTCCATTAGAGTCGGAAATGATTGGATAGGGGAAAACTTTAGCTTTAGCTTTAATATCAACAAGCATCGGATTCATGTTGTTGGATTTCCCCCCCCCCCCTTAATAAACTACAGATGCTGATGAAAGTTGTTGGGTGATTTGTGAATATATGGAGGTGGGTGTAGTGGATCCTTAATAAAGCTCATACTATTTCAAACAGATCTCTTTAAATTCTACTAATTAGAATTTTGATCTAATCTTATGGAAAATCAGTGTGTGAGGAAGGGCATGATTGCAACAGAGTGTCATATTTAAGGCTCATTATTTTAACTGTGCTTCTACAGAACTTTGATGTGTATAGCAGTAGAACATCAGAAAAAGCACAAGCTCTGTCAGTGGAGAGTTCATTTATTGCTTTCTACAGGGTCCAACTCCTGCTACAGGAACAACTTTGGAGTATGAGTTGTTCCTGAAACTGAACTGTTATATTTGCTGGAGGCAAAATTTTATTTATTTAAATTTATATGCTGCCTAACTCACTATCAAGTGACTCTGGCCAGCTTAAGGTTTCCTGCAAGGAGGCTGTGCCCTTTATGGACTTAGCCTGGTTCAGCAGATGTGGCCTTCCCTTCTGAGACATAATTTGCCTCTGCTCCAGGCTAGATGGCAATAATGCATTATGAATAGGGTTCACTCTGAAGATGGGTGCAAAACCTGCAGTAAGCTCGGTATACATCAGCTACACATTAAGAAAGTTTCTGTATGACATATTTTTATGCTGTTCTTATAAATTTGCTATGTATGGCCCCACTATTTGCAGAAATTATGATACCTATAGCAGAATGTAGACTTTTGCCCTTTCGTGATGCAGCCCTTTGCAGACCTGCTGCAAATGCTAAAAGTGCTGTTATCCTGAAAAATAAGAACTTTCTTTCTCCCCAGTGCCCCAGTGACAGTGGTCATGCACATTAATTGGGCTCCTCCCATTTCTGAGGATGGATGTTCTCTGATTAGAGTGACTACATGCCAATCGCGCAGCCCAGCCTCTCTCTTTATTTTGATCAATTAGGGAAAAGTCAGACATGCCTATATGCTGGCTTGAAATATTTACTGTTCCTGAAAATAGACTGCACCAGAAAAATTAATTCATAAATATAATACCTTCATTTATTTGCTTAGATTGTCTTTTGGGAATTTCATGCCATTCTGATAACTGATCAGAATCAAGATGTGATTGATAAATTGAAACCCAGAAGAATCTTCACAATCATTGCACTTTAGTTGTCCCAGAATAAAGCTGTGAAGACAGGCACAAACTTCATTATGGATACAAGGTAGAAATTTGGGCCTCAAGGCAGTGCAAATCATACTGGCGTATTTTTCATCCAACTCAAGGCCTGAAAAAATGCATTCTAAAATGCAGTAGAAGCGAAGAAGTATGATGCTATTTGGGGATGACCTTGGAAGATAGGAGGGAGACTGTTGCCTAGGCTGCAGATCTTCCTCCTGTCTCCCAAGGTCATTCCTGCATTCATCATAGGCAACCCATAGAGACGAACATGGAGTGGCTTCCCTTCTTCCTCAGTGAATTCTAGGGTGACATGCTAACATCATGCACAATGTGTTTCGGATCTACAAATGGCGAGGGAAATGTGGAAGAAAAATCAAAGTAATGTGCATTAGGAATGATGTATACAGCAGAACTTTATAACTTATTTTTATATATTAGGAATTTTATAGGTTTTTGTACCCTGATAGCTGGATTAAAAGGAAGATTCTATAAAAAAATAAACAGCTATAATAAGAGGGGATAATTTATACCAGGGGTAGTCAACCTTGGCTCTTTTATGACTCGTGGACTTCAACTCCCAGAATTCCTGAGCCAGCCAGCTAAGCTGGCTCAGGAATTCTGGGAATTGAAGTCCACGAGTCATAAAAGAGCCAAGGTTGACTACCCCTGATTTATACCAATATACAATATATGTGAAAAGCTTCAGTTGCAGTTTTATATCTTTCAACTTGCTATAAAAGGAATAAAATCAAGCAGACTTTTTTCTCAGTCACTAGATAGTTTCATGCCCAAAGTGCATAGTCTAGGAAAATTTGCTAAATATAGCTGAGGAACCAGGCTGCAGCAGGTGAAACCAAGACTAAAACGGAGGGAGAGGATTTCCCATGGTCTCTGCCAGCTTCCCACAAAGAAAGTTAATGGGGAAGGCAGCAGGAAGTCAGAAGTCGCTCCTGCTCTCACTGCTCTTTTGCCTGCCCGTGTTCATTCTTTTTCTCTGTTTAGATAAGAAAATATCTCTGAAATGATGACCCAGTGAAGCACAGATTGGCTAGTACATAACAATCTGGGATTAAATCCCACTGAATTAAATACATAGGGCATGCTTTGAGAATGCATGTATAGAATTACACTTTTTCTGAACTGCAACACAATTCTACTCATGTCTATTCAAAAACTCCCAGTGAATTTTACTTCCAAGTAAGTAAGTAACGGATTTCAGGCTTAGTGAAGTGGTCTCATGAACAGTATTAGACAACAGTATAAATAAGAAATTAGCACATACTTATATTTTCTAAATCAGATCTATTATGTAGGTATTCACAATATCAGAGAAACTAGAAAAAAGAGCTGAAGAATTTAAGTGAATGGTAGGCTAGAGCAGGGCTTTTCAACCAGTGGTACGGGTACCACCTGTGGTACATTGGCACCTGGCAGGTGGTACACCACCATCCTAGAAAAGTAGCGGGGAGGGGAATGAGCTGAACCGGTGGCAGCACCGCACAAGCCTGAGCAAGAGACGGCTGGAGCTGCAGGGCTGTCAGGGCTCAGCGGAAGCGTCAGAATCAGTGCCAGGCTCCAGCTGGAGCTTGGCGCTGATCCTGGCGCTTCTGCTGAGCCCAGAAGAAGTGCCGATCAGCTGGAATGTTGCAGCATCTCCAGGGGTCTTGTGATTTACATTCAGATGCTTGGCAACTGATTCATATTTATGACGGTCACAGTGTCCCAGGGTCATGTGACGTGACCAAAACCTGCTGCAACCACCCAGCAAATGGGGGGGGGAATAAAAACCAAACACTCCCCCCCACCCTACCCCCGCTGCCAATCCTCAACAGAAATGCTCACAACAATGAAAACCTGGGACAGGAGGAAGAGCACTGCTGGGTGGGCAGGCAGGTGTCTTGCTCGGCTGTGGCTTGGGGGGCATTTTTTTCAGGGCCATTGTAACTTCAAACACTCACTAAGCGAACTGTTGTAAGTTGAGGACTACCTGTACTTTATCACTTTTTTCCTTTTTTGGGGGTCATCAAGTTTTTGACACCTTGCTAGGCAACTGGTGATACTCGGATGTTGCCATATCCTAAAAGTGGTACAATGGGTGAAAAGGTTGAAAAGCCCTGGGCTAGAGAACTATTGTTATGTTGAAGTAAAATCACGTGCCAGAGATCTGAGTCAGCCGTTTTTGAGCCAGAACATAATTGATCTAGTAAGACAGTGACACAGCAGAAATAAAAGGATAAATATAGGTAGCTAAACTTTAAAGCTTTGTGTTTTCCAAATTGTATTTAGTTGCCCATTTCAGTTTTATAAGTTGTTGGCAGCAAAGAAGGCACCCTAAGAGAAAATTAAAACAAAGCTGTAAACAGTGTGCTTTGGGAATGCCACATAAAATCTGAGGCTATTTCTAGGACTTGATTTTTCATTTTTCAGACTTTACATTGATCGGTGAACCTCAGGTTTCAGCAAAAGCTGAAGGCAATCCAATGCATCTAAATTCAGAAAGGATTTGAACTGTGCTGAAATGACATAATTCATGAATGTTATGGAATTTCACAGTTATTCTAAACATGTAGGGCCTTCAGAACTAGGTTGCATCTCTTTGCTGCTGCTAAGGCGGTCATCTGCATTTTTGAAGCTCACTTCTAGTAGCTCTCCACAAGTAATAATTATGTCTTATGGATTGTTATGTATGCTGAAGCTGCTAAAAAAACAACTGAAAGGTATTTGGTTTCTAACTTCCCCCTTCTTAATACCTTGATCTATTTGCCATATTTCTAAATATTTAACCCCCCTTAAAAACTGTACTGAAAATGTTTACATTATATGTATGCTGCTTCCATATTATATATATGGATACTATTCTTGATTGAATTTTGTTGCACTTCTGTTGTGAATATGTGCTGTTAATCTTGCCATTTGTATATGCGTTCTAATATTGGTCTTGTATAAGCATTTCAAATTCTGCCATTTTTCTTAATGTCCTTCCCTTATTCTTATGATCAGATTTTATCTTTCCAACAGCTTGTAAATACATCAAGCATGATATCTTCCAGCCTCCATTGAACAATTCTTGCTGTGTCTTTAGTCAATTCATTGAGTCTGAGTGGTAGACTAGGATTACATTTTTCTTACTGTAATTATCTCCAGTATGAAAAGGATTTGAAGGAAAGGCTCACATTAAAATGCCTTTTGGATTTTTCCAAATGTACAGTATTTTATGGACATTTAAAGGCTGTTACTAAAGTTGATGCTGGTATATTGCATGAATAAAAATAGACTTGAAATCTTATATTTGTCAATATCTTATATTGACAAATAAACAGTTAACAATATTAAGTAAAGTGCTTATGATCTTAAAAAGAGACTTCAAAATTGTTTTTCATATTTATTGGACATCTTAGAGAATATTTAGGAGTAGTTGGCTGACAACTACTGGAAGTGTAAAATGACGAAGAGCATACTTACATATATACTTACATATATGATAGGATGTTATTGATCAGTTTTATTTTAATACTCATACGTTGTCAAAATAATTTGGGGAAGAGAAATGGAGTTTAAAAATATTAACTACAATGTTGAATAACATACCCCATATTTGGAAGTTATTAATATTCAAAAAAATTGATTCCTTAGAATGGACTAAGAATATTCTTCTTTTACAGTAGAAAGACAGCACCAGCCTGAACTCACGAAATTGATGAAGTGAGATTCTGCTCATAAAAAGCTCTCTAGCAATGGATTAGAAAACTGACCAATATTATTCCAGGTGGTCAAAGTTTAATACTGTCAGTTTGTAAGCACCAGACAATGTATTCTTGTTTGTTTCTTTTTTCCTTCTATTATCCTTTTTCTTTTTGTTTATTCTTTCTGTTTGCTTTTGCTCTGCTACATTAAACTAAATAAAGCCTATGAAACAAAAGATTCTTAAATGTGATTCTGCAACCTATAATTTGTAAGCAGGAGCACACAGCCCTTGGTAAACACACATCATTTGAAAAAACAACCTAAGAAAATATTATCCCTTTAACAAAGCAGCTGCAGCTGTTTTTGCAGACAACTTGATAGCACTGACCATACACCTCTCAAAGAGGTCTCATTTGATAAATCAAGTGCTGCAGAGAACAGTAGGACAAACAGCACAGCAGTTAAAAGGAAGGAAAATACTTAGTTCCTGAAGAATCTAAGATGACCACTCCTTGCCTGTTTTCACAAACAGCAGTAACAAGAGAGTCTTAGCAATCAAAATAATGTGAGCCAGATCTGGCCAAGGAAAAAGCCATGCTTTGACATTGGTGGGCTGTTGTCACTGTTGCAACCTGTCAGCTGCCAAAAAAAGGAGACCCTGAGGAACTGGGCTGAGCAGACAGGCAAGAAATGGCTTGGAGGCTGGGGAATTGGGCTGAGGTGCCTGGATGGTGGGAGCAGGCTGTTGAAACGGCAGGGCTCTGAGGGGAAAAAAATATGCTTGTCACTGACAAATCTTGGTCTTTTTTTTTCCAACTCCCTTTGCCTCCTGTCCATCAGCCCCACTCCTGGAAAGAAGTCCACCTCCCCCATGCTGAAGCTAGGAGAGGGCTGCATGTCTCTGGCCTGGGTCCCTGACAAAAGCACTGCCTGAGGACATTTTGTATTTCTCTTGGAAGCTGCAGTCCTAAGAGGCTTGGGGGGGGGGGGCTTCACCATTGTCTTTCAACAAATCTGTCTGCTGGCAAAACCAGGGGAAGAAATGCATAGGTGGAGGAGAATTACAATTTGTAGGTTCCAAATATATAAGAACTGGGCAAAGAGAGAGAAAAGGAGAACTCAGAATTCTAAACCTTGAGAGTATTTTATGATTCTGAGACTTGGACTACCCTCTGGTATCAACAGAATTCAGCATATACAATTCCTCACTTTTAGTTTTAAAGAAAGCTACTAATCCTTAAGCTTTGGTGGGGGAAAATAGTAGGACATATAGTAGTCAAGAGTTAGGACTTTACCAGTACTTGTCTCTGTTAACTGGCTGCTTAGAATGCCTGATTTTGTGTGTGTGTGAGAGAGAGAGAGGGGGGGGGCTTTTTAAACAAATGAACCACTGCAGGTTTTTTTAAAATATATAATGTCTTAAATGCATGCTTCTCTGGAGAAAATAGAATTCCAATTCAGTTGGCACAATAAATACCAAGTATAATCATATTACTGAGAAGGAAGCAAGCAGAGAATGGTCATTACTTTGAATAGATGCATTCAGAGCACACAAACAAGGGCTTAGTTTAGACCTTTGTTAAATAGTGTGGCAAAATTGATAATAAGAGGGAATAACATGGTCTATCGGAGCTAATCTTTATATTGAGGCTTCTAAAAGATTTTGGGCTTTACTTTTGGTCATCTCTGTTTCATATTTCCAAACATCAGCATTAGAGATGTACGTATTCTGTCATTTACCAGGTCCCCAAACCAGTACCTTGTTCATTTTAGTCTCACATGCTTCCGCTGGCATTCCCAGAACCCTGCACAGTATGCAGAATCAGGGCTCTTCCTGAAAATTTGCCAGATTCATTCTTCTTTGCTGCAGCCCATCCTATGTTGCTGAGAAAGGCCCTTGAGGGCTCATAATTGGGGGAGGGCTCATAAAAATGAATATTTGGGACATCTAGAGGACCAGAACAATTTTCGTACAACAGCATCACTTTTCTCCATTCTCTCTAGCATGACTCATCAGTAAGGAAAGAAGAAAATAACAGCATATTTTTGTAATGCAAAGTATTTGGTTTTGGGTGGGCTAATATTTAGATGGATTTTTGCTTTTTAAAAAACCTTCTCATGGTGGAAGAGAAGTGCTGTGGGGCGGATGACACCAAGCTGGCAGGAATAGCCAACACTCCAGAAGACAGGCTTAAGATACAGGAGGACCTGGACAGACTTGAACACTGGGCGCTATCTAACAAAATGAAATTCAATGGTGAAAAAAATAAGGTTCTACATTTAGGCAAGAAAAACCAAATGTACAGATATAGTATAGGGGGTACCTTGCTCAATAGTAGTAACTGTGAGAGGGATCTCGGAGTCCTAGTGGACAATCACTTAAATATGAACCAGCAGTGTGCTGCAGCTGCCAAAAAAGCCAACACAGTGCTGGACTGCATTAACAGAGGGATAGAATCAAGATCACGTGAAGTATTAATACCACTTTACAATGCCTTGATAAGGCCACACTTGGAATATTGCATCCAGTTTTGGTCACCACGATGTAAAAAAGATGTTGAGTACAGAGAAGAGCAACAAAAGATGATTAGGGGACTGGAGGCTAAAACATGAGGAACGGTTGCTGGAATTGGGTATGTCTAGTTTAACAAAGAGAAGGACGAGGGGAGACATGATAGCAGTGTTCCAATATCTCAGGGGCTGCCACAAAGAAGAGGGAGTCAAGCTATTTTCCAAGACACCTAAAGGCAGGACAAGAAGCAACGGATGGAAACTAATTGAGAGAAGCAACCTTGAACTAAGGAGAAACTTCCTGACAGTTAGAACAATTAATCAGTGGAACAACCTGCCTCCAGAAGCGGTGAATGCTCCAACACTGGAAGTTTTTAAGAAGAGACTGGACAGCCATCTGTCCGAAATGGTATAGGGTTTCCTGCCTGCCTGAGCAGGGGGTTGGACTCGATGACTCCAAGGTCCCTTCCAACTATTATTATTATTACTATTATTATTATTATTATTATTATTATTATTATTATTATTGTTGTTGTTGTTGTTGTTGTTGTTGTTGTTGTTGTTGTGTTGTTTTGTTATATTATTATTATTATTATTATTATTATTATTATTATTATTATTATTATTATTATTTTGTTCTTCCCATTTGGCGCAGGTCTGTTTTTACGTCTTTATGGATCCACCTACTTGTCCTTCTCATTCTAAAGCAACAAGGTAGGTCACTTCCTCATTAAAGAGCTCACAACTGTTTCTTAGAATATCCAAAAGTTGCAATTATTCAAGCAAATTGATGGGAACTTTACTAAAAATGCATTGGCTACTTCCAGGTGAAAGCAGGTGGCCAAGTCAGGGTACTGCGTTGGCCTACTGGGTCTCCTAGGAAATTGGTCCATTCCAAGCCACAATGGAGGAGAGTCCTGGAGGGCTAGAAAGGAATGTTGGCAAGCTCCTTCTGTAACTTAGAGGAAGATACTTTAAAGAGTTACTATAAGGTGAAAAACACTGAGCAGCTGTTAAAGTAATTACGCCTAGCTTTGAGGGCCTTTTTAATGGGATGAGGCATAGCAATGTGTATATATACACACATACAAACGCATACACAAAACACCCTTAGAATACGTTTTTGACATAAATATCAAAATCAACTCAGACATCAAGATTTTTACCAGATGGCAATATTTTATTTTAGTTATTTTATTTTATTATATTTAACTAATTTATTTATACAATAACAACACTGTCTTCTATCATGAAGCATTAGATGATGTATTATACTACTTACAGCACATTCTTTGTGACAGAGATGCCTTTGTCTACCTATCTCTAATAATGTGCAACATGAGGGCTGGGCTTATGTAGCCAAGATGGTGCTATCAACTCATGAAAAGAAGATCTCAGCAGACATGAGGAATTCTCAGTTTTTTTTACAGAAGCAGAACAAATTAGATCAAGTTTGGAAACTTGGCCTTCCCCAGTTATTCAATCCCTGATCCCAAATGCAATTTGTTCTCTTATGGATTCAAAGAAGTTCTGTGTCTCGCTACCTGAGCCCAGCCCTGCCCTTACCACAGATATGCCTCAGCAAACAGGCCCATGATGCAATCCAAGCTGGAAATGAATCAGAATCCCCAAGGAAAATGTTTGTGACTCATGCTTCTGAGGACTCTTTTCTTCGTCATTCTCCAAAGATTTAGACTAGAATGATGCCATGGAGTCATTACTGCATAGAAGGAGTAATTCCAAATTGGATCAGTGCAGCCTCATTTCTCCCACAATCTTCTGCTTAGGAAGAATATCTTTCTCAGCTTCTGGCTACTGATTACTTAGCATTGTGATCGTGAAAATGATATTTTTGATGTGGACTTAAAAGCACCTATTTGCCTGTTGGTATATTAAGAAAAGGCCCGTGTATATATTGTAATCAGTTGAGATAGCAACAGTCAGAACCCAACTTACAAGGTCTGCCTTTGTAAAGGAAGCCTAGATTGCAAGGATGTTCAGTGTTTATCTGGTGACTGACAGCAATTGAGCCAGTTGTTCACATGCACACAGCAGCTGGATGAATCTAGTCCTTCTAACCCCCAAACCTGGCAGCTGTAGAGAGAAGTCTCCTTTTCTGTCTTGAGCTGTGTTTCTCAAACTTGATAATTTTAAGATACGTGGACCCCAGTATGCCTAGAGCAACCTCCCACCTCAATGAGGTTAGGAGGCTCAAAATAACTCCAGTTTTGGACTCACTTGATGTTCAGACTTGCTTTTCATGTCAGATAAAGCGACGTTACGACAGACTGTCAAATTTGCATTGAGGAATACACTTGGAAAAATAAATCCTGCTGCCTCATGTGTATAGAGTCCACATGCTTATTGTTTTCAGTTTTCACGCTACCCATCCACAGTCTAGCGTTGTTCTACTTGCTGCAGGAAGAGAAAATAATGCCAGAAAATCAAGCCAGCAGCTGTTGTACAGAGATAACCATTATTAAACTATTCCCGGAGCAGCCGTTTTGTTAGGAACTTCAATTTGCTACTTCCTACCCTTCTGGATGTCCCATGTCCACCATTTCTAGGTTTCAGAAAAACCTCCTTCTTGCCAGCATCCTCCTACAGTGGAAAAGGGACTGCATTCATCTGAGCTGAATGGGCTGCTGCCTCTCAGAGGGCAGTTGCAGGAGCTTTTATTTAGAGTGTAACCAGAGAGGCCTTGTCATCAAATGACAGCAGGCTCAGGTTTCTTTGTTTGCTTGTTAGAGACCACATGTTAGTCACCTCTGATCTGTGAAGACCTTCTAGAAAACATCCTTTCTTCCCCACTGTGGGAATTTATTCCTCTTCAAATTTTACTTACGGTTTTTTAAAGAGGTCTCTCTGCATTCAAATTAGCATATGAAAAGTCAGTGGGAAACATTTACTCTTATTTTTTTCTTTGTGTTTGTGATAAATATTCTCTTTCTAGGTGAAGTCCGTTGCACTCCAGAAGACAGATTTAATAAGAAGTGACTTTCTAAACATTGAAAATACAGTCTCAATGTCCTCTGAAAGGTTTACTTATGATTTATACACAATGTGCATGTAGCCTTAGATCAGCAATATATGTATTATTTATTTCTTTGTGTATTCTCTTAATTTTACCTACTGGTTCAAACTCTAGTCAGCCGCTGCCCAACCTAAAAGCATTGGCTGGGTGGGTTTTGAAGGAACATATGTTATCATCTGAAGTGAAATAAAAGGCTCCAAATATACACCATTGCCACTGGTGCTGGCAAATAATCTTCTCTCTTCAAAGAGGGTACCATGTCCTAGATCCTCACATTAGAAGGATGTTTTTTTCCCATCATAATCCCACCCAGCAATTCTCAGTGTTTCTGAAAGAGAATCAGACAGACAGGATTTGTTTCCCTTCAGCTCATCTGATTCAGGACCCAAGACTAGCAACAATGATCCCCATTGGCACAAAAGGAACATGCACACATAAACCTTTTAGGAATGATATCAATGGAGAGGCTACAACCTTGAACATTTTTTATGCAAAAATAAGACAAGAGTTCCTATAAAAGAAGAATCCATTGTGTTTACTGAATCCAGTTGTTTGGTTTGTCTGTACCAATGCTTAATTATATGCAAAATGTTTTTTTCCCCATCTGTACCCCAAACACAGCATACTTCATAGGGTTATTGTGAAGGTAAAATGTTTTGATCCCTCCATCCACTTACTGAGTGTAAAGGCAAAAACACCAATGAATATAGCAAACATCAACATACATGTGTAAATGGGTGCCTCCAGGGCACTAGGATACTGGAATTATGAAACTAAGTGCTGTGATCAGTATAAATGGTGAGTTCCAAAACCATGCAGTGAACAGTGAGCAACAAGGCCAGAGTGGTTATGATTTCCCCATCCATCAGAGGATCAATCCAATAACTTCTGCTCAATCCACATGATTGTGCTATTAAGCTGCCATTAGAGAGGTTGTGTAGCAGAATACGGTTGGTTCGATGGGCAAATATTAGCAGCTTAGGAAAGTCTTTAACAAACTGCAATCCTTCACTGGCCTTTTAAAGAGCCTAGTGTGCCCCTTAAAAAGCAGCTGTGGCTGTAGCCAATACAACTTTGAAACCTTGACCTATTGCTTTACTACCGCAGGTGCTTTTGGTCCAAAATTAATCACAGCAGGGGCTCAATCAATCTGTTAGATCGATAGATGCCATTTAGGCTGCTTCTTCCTGGGGCTGTCCCTAGGGAAGCTTAAGGGACCTTTGACCTTTTTGTTGGGGCCTGTTATGATGGAGAAGATCAGAAATTCAATAAGGATGTTTTAGCTGGTCAATGACTCCTTACAACCTTCATTTTACCACTAATTTAGGACTAAATCTGCCCCTGAAAAATACACCTGTACAACTGGAGATTCTCTCTTCTAATTTAGTTTGGTGTTCATTAACTTTAGTTACTGGTAGAAAATATCCAGAATTTGTTTCATCTATGCAGGAATAAGGAATCTGTGATAAAAAGCTATTACACTCAAACTTGAGCCAGTCTTCCTCATGAATTATATAAGATGCAAACAGATGTTGTGTCACTGGCTGAATTCAGCTGCTCACTCCTTGATTCCCATTGCCTCCAAAGGGCAATGAAAAGGAACAGGTGACCAGCTTCTTGCTCCTGCTGCTCTTTTGGACTGAAGCTAAAGCATTATTTGGGCCCATCCTCCAAGTCCAGCTACGCAGTCTTCCATTCCCTTCCATATGCAAGTCCCATTGTCTCTCTGATGCCCCTGCATTTTTCATGAGCTGTCACATTATCTAGCCACTGCCCCCCCCATCAAAATCACAGCAAAAGCAGCACATCTAGAGGTTGTGGCCATCCTAGAGTCACTAGATCACTCCTTTCGTGTTTAGCATCTCATTATTACCATTGATTTCGGTGTACCTATTTTTGCAACTGCAGACATAAATATCAGTTTCTGATGTCTAATAAAAAAGCATGCTATTCTATCTGTCTACTAAATACTACAGGCTCAGTGGAATATGAAGTAGCCTTTCTCAACAGGAAGTATAAGAAAGGAGAAAGAGTACAGTGATTCCAAAATACAAGCAATTAATCCATAGGGAGCACAGATTTGTATAACTGAGTATAATATTATATAACATCAATGTTTCCAAAATGGGATTTTTGTAAACAAGCTACTTTTGCTTACATATCACTTGGTTAAAACCTTGTTCCTACTCTTGAGAAACAGAAAAGCCAAAGATAAAAAGCTTTGTGTACACTGTTTCCATTTATTGCCGGAAATCCTTCTTAGGAACACATGTTGTAACTTTATGCAACGAGTTTCTGATAGATTTCTTTTGACATACAAGGCACAAGAGCTTCAAATGCCTCTTTCCAACATGAACATTATGCACTGATTATGTCTTTATTACAGAACTCTTCATTGCTTCATGTTCCTTCCAGATGCTTTTAAAAGATGGTCCAGCTTGTTAGATGCTGATCCATTCCCAAAGGACAGGTGGGTTTTTTAACTGTACCTATATGGTAAATAATTGATACCTGCCATATGTTACAATCTTATCCTCCTCTCTTCCAGTTCTCTTGCATGGCATTTTTTTTTTTTTCTGCTTCACCCCAATTGCTACCTCTATTTTTTCCCCTTATAGATTTATTCTGGTTCACTTCTGGTTCTTTTGTCCTGATGGACCAGCAACTAATTGTCTTAAATCTAGAGTTCAGTGAGGCTGCAGCAGAATTTATTTGAATAAAAATGGGATTAAAACCTTAGGTTGCAGGTAATTTCCCTGTTTCTTTAAACTGTAGGAGAGTGCAATACTTGTTTTAATAAACAAGCTTTTACCTGGCATTCCCTTTTGGATCCTTGTTTTCTCCATTGGGGAAGTTGCATATTTGACAGATTTCCCATAGGTGGAACCCCACAACTATATTAAATATAAATGTTTTAATTTTATTTAATACTAAATAGCAGTAAGGATACTAACAAGTTATTTGCTTATAACTAAGGCAATAAAAATGCAAATTTTCAAACTTTTAAATGTATTTTTAATAAATTTGTTATAAGAGAAAAATGCAAATACACAAAAAATATGAAAATTAAAGTTGGGGAATATAGCATGATAGCTAGATAGGAAAGCTCCATAGTGCCCTCTTTTCTTAGAGTCTTAAGTATGGGCTTATTTTGCATAATTGTTAATCCAGGCCTATTCTATTTTCAGATGTAAATTAAATGCAGAGGGAAACCCTGATTGTCCTGATTCTGCGCATTATTGTCACAACAGATCCAAAGTAAGAGCAAGTGCAATTTGGTAGTTAAGGTGTTGGACTGGCATTGAAGAGACCCAGGTTCTAATCTGCCTTCTAATCTGTTTGAATTTTGCCCCACAGAAATTCTCTTTAGGATAGTCCCTCTCATGCAGCCCAACCTACATCACAGGGTTATTTGGGGGGGAGGATCAGGAATGCTATCTATAGCACTTTGAGCTCCTGAATGAAAAACTGGATATCAGTCAATCAAACAGAGTTCATTGTAAAGATCTACTGTTGGAAAAGACTTTGGGATGGGAATGTTCCATTTTGGACATTGCTTGGTTCAGTTGTTTAAGGAATACTTAAGGAATCAGAATGGTGCTTTTTTTTTTTTTAAGAGCAGGTTTTTTTCCTGAGCCTCATAACCTGAATTCATTATTTTTCTGCTCCATACTTTGGTATTCTCATCCTTTCCAGCAAAGGAAATGCAACATTTGCTCAGATGGTTCCTTGGGGCAAAGCTCCTCCTTGCCTAGTGCCTGCAAACACAAATGGATAGGGGAGGGGGGATTTATTTCTTCAGCTAATACAAACTGGCTGCTTAAAGCATTCTATGGGGCTCGGGCACCAATTGTTCCCTATCCTAGGATGTAGCCTATCAAACTTTGTTCCATGACCACATCCAAATGCCCAAAGTACTTTTAGACAAGCTAACACACCCCGTTCTCCTGCAGTCCAGTTGTCCAGGTGGCTCAGCTGCATCACACGTCTGTTATTTTCTTCTGAGGAAGACTTCTCCTGCAAGACTAAGAGTTTCATCAAAGGTCTGCATTTTAGAGATATTTAGCCATGAAGCTATTCATATACCTTTAACTGTTTGGGGGAGGAGGCACCTCTAAACTTTCTCCCCAATGTCAGACAAAGTATTATTTGGTTAGATGGTTTTGGAATTGCCCACTGTGTTCACTGAAAGTGCCCCACCTGGAAGCTGCCAGTGTATATTAGCAGAGGGGAATCCAGATTGAATGCCTTCAACACATACTGTAAGCAATCCTTGCTGCTAAATCTGAGCAGCCTGCAACTGTTTTGGCCAGCCCTGCAGGAGAAGCAGAAAAATAATAAGCAGACAAACTGGTGAGTGAGCAAACACTCGATAGTATACCCTGGTGTATGGGGGAGGGGTGATTAATCTAGTAAATAAAGGTCAGCAAACATTATCACCAGTTGACCTTCTGTGGGACACATTGACACAAGCTTTGATCACCAGTGTTAAAGGAAAGCACTTATGGAAGATATCCTGGCTAGGAGCAGACTTCCAGCTAGTGCCAGGAGAGGCAAGCAAATGGCATGGACTGAGCAGAAGCTATGACTGACCACCACCCCCCTCTGACCTTGGATGGCCAGCCAGTGCCCAAAGAGGCAAATTGGTGATGGATGTGATAGCAATGCCAGTTTGCTTCTGCCTGGAGAGTTGGACAGCTGTTGTCAAAGAGAAGTGACTCCATGGCGCGACTGACTTCTTTCTCCCGGGACACACATGCTAGACCTTTGACCAAAGGTGTCCAAGAGGAGTTGAGGACAACTGAGGCAGCGCATCCAATTCACTTTCTCCAGACATGCTCTGTCTAGGAGATCTGAAGGAGGTTTATGGCTGTCTTCCTGCACTGCATAGAACAGGAATTCTCCCCACTTCCTGCTGGAACAGCCTAACCAGCAGATCATTGGCCAGCACTGCAAGAGAAAATGCTTGACAAAGAAGGCTTTTCTTAGATTAATTCACAGCAAGAGCAAAGCAAGAAAAGGCTCAGAAGGAGACTAGTATTAAAAGTCAAGGGATCTCTATTACTTCACAAAATAGCTTTGAAGAGGTGGTTCATTCAAATCTTGCTTAAAGCAAAGTATTTCTTTGAAGCTTGGCATAGCCGTATTGTAATGCCAGCAAATTGCAGGAAAGCCCTCTGCAGAACTGAGCTACAAAGGAAAAATGAATCACCAGTACAAGCAAGATGCTAGAAACAAGAAGCTGGTGTACATACTGATGAGCAACACATTAGCATTGATCCCTGAAAACCAGGCTCTTTAATTTTCTACGTAGAAGTACTATTCTATTTCGCATTGTATGAGCAACATAAGGGGAGGGAGGAGAGGAATTTATTATGAATAAAGATCATACAGTCGTGCTTCAATAATTATTGTCCAGCTGTTCATGAGGTCTATTTGGTCAGAAAGCAAAGTAAGGATTTTATTTTTTAGAATTTTTATCCATATTATTTTTTATCCTTTATTATTTTACGACTTTATTATTTTCCAAATAATTCAAGCAGGCAAACATACCTAATATTTCTTCCGCCTCCTATTTTCTCCATAACAACACCCTGTGAGGTGAGCTGGACTGAGAGAAAATGACTGGCCCAGAGTCACCCAGCGGCTTTCATGTCTAAGGGGGGGACTAGAATTCACAGTCTCCTGATTTCTAGTCCAATACCTTAACTACTGACCAAATTGGTGCTTGTAAGTAAATAGTAATAAGTAAGGTTAAAGTGATGAATGTATCACAATACAGTCCCAAATGGCTGCTCTTGAAATATAAAAACTGAATGTCCCAGAAAAGCAAGCAAAACCAAAAACCAAAGAGAGCTGAATAAAATGCTTTGAGTGTCTATGCACTATTTAATGTAATAGTAAGTAGTAAATAGCAAGTAAATAAATAGTAAGTGGGGTTCTCTCCTCTTGTTCAGTTGAGGGTTGTTCCCATATTAGTCAATAAGCAGCACAGTTCTCCCAATGCTGTTCCCTTTGTTTCATGACCAGGGTGAAGCTTTGGTGACTTTCTGTGCTGCATCAAAATTTAATGAGACCAGATGTCTGTGGAGATTCTCAGTCATCCAGGTCATAGTTGTCTCAAAGGTGGCTTTTTTTTTCTTCAAAAGGCAACTGGATTGTCTTTTCCTCTAGGAAAAGATCTTCTTCCTCAGGAAAAAACAGTCCAGTTGGCTTTTTGAAAAAGCACCGTTGAGACACCAAAGAGACTAGATTTCTGCTTTGCCTTTTTCTACTGATGAGGTTGTTGAGCAGGTGTGCCTTGGCCTGTCACTTGTAGCAGCAGCAACACCCCTGATTTGCCCTTAATTAGTCAGTTTCTGTTCCCTGAGCAGGGTGAGAGATTTAATGGCTCATTTCTTCTGTACAATTGCATCATTTATCATCATTATTTTTAAAAGTATTTTTAATTTGTAGGACTTCAGCATTTGGTGCATGTTCAATGTAGAAATGCCATTAGTTCAAACTTCCACTATATGTTTACCTCCAGATGTGCTGGACTACCTGAGCCATTATCTCCAGCATACCTGACCAGTGTTTATTGGGCAATGGGAAATGTAGCCTGGCACATTGAGAGGGCACCAGTGTGAAAAGGCTGTTTGTAGTCTCTGCAATTAAACAGAAAAATGATTAATTTACTGCTTTAAAATAATAAGCGAATGATCCAACTACTGCCTAATTAAGTGACAGAGAAATACAGAATTCTTGCTGGCCTGGACTTAGATCTGTGAACCCCGTGGTAAGTGCTGTAGTGGAACTGGAATTTCAGAAAGGGATTTGCTCTGGGAGTCAGTGTAGAAGTTGTAAAGTGGCACAAGAACTTAACATAAGTGAGGAGTCAGGACTGCCCTGAAAACCAAACAGCTGAGAAGAAAACAGATGCCGGTCCCTCAAAGGGCTAAATCCTTTCAATGATATTTTTAAATATGTATGTTAAGTGAAGGATCAGTTAGTCACTGCCTAGGTTGACCAGTCAACCAATGATTAGTCCATCTGGAAAAAAAAAAGAAAAGAAAGTGGCCATAGAAGGCAGGGCCAACCTCCCTCACAACCACAAGAGGATTAAAGAGCGGGAGAAGAGATCAGGGACAGGATGAAAGGGGCAATCCCACAAGACAGAAGTTTATCTAGGTCAGTGGTGGCGAACCTATGGCACGGGTGCCAGAGGCAGCACTCAGAGCCCTCTCTGTGGGCATGCGTGCCATCGCTCCAGTCCTAGGCCTTCAGCTGGGTTTTATAAAACCTTTTCGCTTTAGGCCTCCACTGCCTTGTGCAAAAAAAAAAAGGTTCAATCAATTTCAACTTCTCGCAGGAAAAAACAGATCTTGCAAAGTTGGAATTGATTGATTGAATTTTTTAGTCCCACCCAGTCTGCTGTTATCACCCTAGCCACGCCCACCCAATTGGCCACACCCAGCCAATGGGCCACACCCAGCCAATTGGCCACACCCAGCCAATGGGCCACACCCACCTGGCACCCAACGATGCATAAGTGGGTTTTGGGTTGCAGTTTGGGCACTCGGTCTCTAAAAGGTTCACCATCACTGACCTAGGTGGAACATGTTTTTTCAGATCATCTCCCCTATCTGCATCAAAGCACTTGGCACTGAAGGTGGGAAAAGTTGGGAAACACCCTTCTAGAGCAGAGGATATAAAGCTTCATATATAGGTGAATGATGAGATTTAGGCATGTGAAAATATCTTCTGGAAATGGTTAGTAGACTGAAGGCACGCCCAGGGCAAGGAGGCTGTATAGATTTGCCCATTGTCTGAGTGAGTTCCCTAAAATCACACCTTGAATTTGGAAGAAGAAATAGCTAAATTTCTGGAAGTTGTCAAAAAAATCTTGACAAGGAAAATCTTCCTTAGGGTCACTTTGAGTATGAAAAACAGCTGGAGCCAGACTTACCTGTGCTAAGAATTGATCCATTAAAATCAGGGAGACTGATTACTCAGTGCTAATGTAAGTTTCATTAATTTCAGTGAGAGTACTCTAACCACGACAAAGTTATTGGACTTGGATTATTTTAGTTGTGCCATAGATTTATGTAATGAGTTAAAAATAACACTTGCCATTTCATGTTCATTTTTTCCCCAGTCTTTCCTAGCACTGAATTTGTTTTCAGCCATAGAGTGAGCTTCTGGTCTGTAAGATACTGAAAAATCATTCTTTTCCTTCCTAAACCAGATATACCTAACTTCCTATGTCATAAACAATTCTTAGAAATACTTCTACTACTGATACCAGCAGATATAAACTGATATAAATTATCCTCTCCCTGTTTGAGCTAAAAAAAAATCCTACTTTTAAGATTTATGGAGATGCTGTTGCAATGTGTGGCAGAGAGTACTATGGACCCAAATATAACATTCTTACAGAGAGATCTTAATTTAAAGGCCAGCCAAAGAAGATGAAGAAATGCAGTTCTACCTTATGAAAAAAAAATAGAGGTGTCCACAGAGAAGAAACATATGTTTTTGTGTGTTTTGAAGGTCTTCATATCAGGCATCCAGGAAATAATAAAAGGCTTAGACAAGTTTCCCTTGAGCTGACCTTTTGTGCACCAGCCGCTCTATCAGTCATACTTGGTTACTGGAGTGTCAATAATTGAACAATGGTGTGACAAGCAAAGGAGGGATCGCCAAACAAACATACCCTTCTATCTGTGCATTGCAGTGCCTCTGTTCTGAAGGAACAGGCTGAGAGAATGCATTCAGTCAGAATGCAAAAACTCGATTCTATTCCTCAAGGAACATTTGTACAACTCAGAAGGTCTGCCTTGCAATATGATAGGCAGCTGCATCTGAGCACAGTTTTTTAGCCCCGTTAAAAGAAGTTGAGCATGCTCATAAGTATGCATGCATATGCACACTTAGAGCCAGGGGTACCCAATTTTTAACGTTTCTGGGAAACTGACTTACAGTTCAGAAGTAGTACTGTAGTTCAGTTTATATTCCTTTCTGAAATTAGATTGGCCTTTATGCAACACCCCATGGATCTGTACACTTAGAAGCAGTTGATTATTCAGAGCTAATAATGACCCATTATGTTCTTACTGCAGTGCATTCTTCTAGATATAAGGAACACAAATACTGAATGTTAACAGCAGGCTACCCCATCTCCCTGTCTTTTATGAAAAATACAAACCAGACATAACCCATACAAATTTATACACAAAACAACCAATCTCATTATTTGGTCATATTTTGTAAATGAAAGGATATAATGTTGGACAACATTATTTTCATCTATATTTATGTATGCTAGAATTAATAGATGTTTGTTAATATATAAGGTAGATTAGGACAATCAGATTATTAGTAGTATTAACTGGGATACATTAATTTGTATGAATATGCCTATTTATAAATAACTAACAACCCAACAAGCCAACACCCACTTTCTTTGATTAGTCATGAAGTGAAGAACAGAATAGATCTTCTCTTGCATTTTTGTCTGTTATTCCACTTGGAGATATCCCCAAACTTGATAAATGAACAAAAAGACAAGCTCCATCAAGAGAGTATGAGTATCTGATGCCACCATTGTATCCTGCACTGCCACTTCCCCCTCTGCTTCAAGATAGAGTCACCATATCTGAGCTGCAAAGATCCAGACAGACAATAGATGGAAGCAAATGGTTAGGATTCTCTGTATCCCTTTGTTGCCATTTAGTGGCCATATAGATTTATTAGCATTTGTCTTTTTGCTTCTGACTCTAAAATGAAATATGAGGTAGAATTTTAACTATTGTGCTGTCCTAAAGTTCTACCCGGAGAACAACGGTGATTTCTTCCACTTTAAAAATCACAGGGCTATCAACTCCATTGCTGAAAGAACTGTTATGCTTGTCTTCATTTACAAGTGGATTGACAATCCTTAATATCATTGGGAATTATTGTTTAGGATTAGGATGTATTCCTAATATATCAATCCAAGTCCAGAATTATGGAACTGGAGAATTTTTATTTATTTGTTTATTCAATTTATAGGCTGCCTGTTTCCCAACTATTCTCGGCAGTTTACAATTAAAAAGTAAAACAAAATTATAAAAGACCAAAAGAATATGTTATTCATGTTGTATATAACCAATGTAATCTTTACACAAAGCAAAATGATAATGGTGATGGTGATGATGATGGAGATGATGGTGATGATGATGGTGGTGGTGGTGGTGATGATGATAATGATGATGATGATGATGATGATGATGATGATGATGATGATGAAAGCCGAGTCCTTCATTTCTAGTAGTAGCATTTTCCCAGAGATCTTTACAAAGTGTTTGAAATCTTGTGCCGGAAGTCTTTGCGTGAATCTCTGTTTCAAACTGTGAGAAAGAATGGTACCAGCAGGGTGATCAGTTACACTGGCTGGAATGTCAAGGTAGAGAAGTCTGGGTGCTTTTCTTAGGCACTGAAATCAACTGGATGACCTTGGAGCAGTTACTGCCTCTCACCCCAAATCAGCTTTAGACTTTGCAACAAGCCGCCTGATAATCAACCCCCTGCCTTACTTGCATTATGCATTTTTAGGCTTTGATGTAAGAACTAGACCAGTGCAGTGCAACACAAGCAGACCCTTGCAACTCAGCAAGACAAGCTCTTAGATGAACAACATACTACGTCTCTTATGAACCATTAGCAGGGCAATGATCATACTATCTTCTGTGGCTTTAAAACTACTAATGCTGACACTCCACTTGAGTAAAAGTGGGTAAAGTCCATTAGAAGCTGAGCAGTCATTTTTATGAAAATGTGAAGTTCTTGACCTTTATAAAACTGTCACATTTTTACAACATTATGGATCGGGCTGGACACTGGTTCCCAAAAGAGTAGAGGGCACAGAAGTGTCAGAACAATCTTTCCATTATTTTATGAGCCATCTTTCTGGGAATATTATTGTTTTATTTAAATATGCGGTTCCTGCTCCTTTTGCATTAATGAAGAAGATCATCCAAATGAAATGTGATTTCAACTCCCTAATGCAGCTATATTTTCCCTACAGACCTTTCACACCAGCATGGAGCGATCTGACATCTCCATCAATCTCCTGGCATTATTTTTGGGAACCCATACAGAGTCTGACCAGCAAAACGAAAACTGAAGTGATGTCTGAATAAGTATCCCCATCATTCTCCACATTAGTGAACTTTGTAACAGATAAAAATTCATGTTGAGTTCACACAAATGGAATCCTATCATAAGCATGCATAACAAAAAGGAAATGTCATTTCCAGAATCCCTGACGATATGTGAAACTGTTCAACTCTGGTCTCCTTAGGGAATTTTTTCAGGAAGCTTCTTTTATTTTATTCTTCAGTTGAACATTGCCAAAAAGAAGTTCATTTTCCAATGTAGATAAAATATGAATTTCAGTGGCATCTCTTCATTAGCTATACCCACCTTCTTTTATATCATTTTTCCTCTGTTTATCCCTAACCCTAACCCTAACCCTATTTTGTTATTCCTACAAAGTAATGACCCCCTGATGGCAGACTCCTTTTCTAAGGGTTCCTCAGAAAAGAAAACTCTCAAAAGGCTGCCATCAATCAAACTGAATTTTCTGACATTGTCTAAAGCTGTGTTTCTCAACTTTGTTGACTTTAAGATGGGTACTTCAACTATCAGCCTGCTGGCCGGGGAAATTCTGGGAGCTGAAGTCCATACATCTTAAGGTTGCTAACATTGAGAAACACACTCTAGTCTAGGCTGTCCAGGCAGAGAATGTTTTTAATTATTCTGGCCAGGATATTTTCCTTTAGCTAAACTCTCAGGATAACATAGAGAAGATGTGCTTTCAGTCCTGTTGTCCTTAATCTGGAAATGTCGAACCAAATGTCGAACCTGAAACAAAAGGGACACCTGTCAGTTTTGCATGTTAGGAAAGTTTTTGTGAGAAGCAATGAACAAAACTCTAGATGAGAAATGAAAAAAATGCAAAACAAGGGAAGATAAGAATCCCACACACCAACTTCCAAATAAATAAAATTATAGTAACTAAATTGGCTAATGTAATGAGTGACTAAAATCTCAGGTTTCAGTATATAGATACAGTTCATTGCAAAGAAATCTCTTTCTTGAGTGCTGTTAGCCAAGACAGCCTTCTTGTTATCTCTCTTTTTTTAACAGATTCCCTCATCTTCTATATAAATAAAAATGTAAATGTTCGTTTGTTCAAAATCTTAAATCTCTGAAAGTTCTTCACCGATTGCTTTGAAATTTTGACACAACGTTGCATTCGAATACGCGCGTGTTTTTATATACCTACTATTATATAGATGTCACACCTATGACAGGTAAAAACATGCTTTTTTTGAAAAACAGCGCCATCTGTTGGACGTAAAAGCATACCGACAAGCATTGTGAAATTAAACATATTACAAACGTGCACTTTCTCTTTTCTTTCTTTTCCATTTAACCAGACTGAGCCACAGCAACGCGTGGCCGGGTACAGCTAGTGTTTTTATATAGTGAAAAAAAGGGGGGGAGTCAATATCTTTGGGAAGAATGCCTGTTTTGCTCAGTCAAGGCTATACTGATGATGTCTAAAAACTATACTTGTGACTGAAGCCCTCTTTTTGAGAATCCTACAGTTGAATAATCAAATTGCTGCCCAGTTTTCATATATTAAGACATAAGAAAAATTATATTAGAGAAATGTTTGGGAAAATCATTTTTTTTGGTCTTTTGGAACTTCCCAGCATGGGATCAGTTTACCAGATGCCATGGGGGCATTATTATGTAATACAATAGTAAAATATAGGGCTTTTCTCCCACTTGCTCTATTACTTGCCTCCTTTCTCTCTTCCTTTTTTTAACAAAGAGAGGGGAAATATGTTGGATCTTACAATATAGCCCTTCTTATATCATGACAATTCATGGATTGAAAACTTGATGATATATGTCCCTGGAGGTTTCAGAGAAATACAAAATCACTTGTTTTCAATTTGTCCCCCACATATTTACTTTCCTTTTCACCAAGAAGGGCAACATGATTTGCTGCTGCTCATTGGATGTCAGCTTGGATCAGGGCCAAGGCTCTCACTCAGCTTGCCTGGATGCAGTAAGACTATATAATTGACCTCAGGTTCAGGTTTGCCTTCTGCCCCAGTGCTGCTGATGGCCATTTGCTGCCTTATCTAGTCTCCTGACAAGATCCTTGACAGAGTGTTGTATAAATCTCTGTGCCAGTCAAGTCATCCTGAAACAAAGAAGTATATTTCAGCCTTGAATGTCAGAGACAAGCTTGTGACACCCTATAAAACACTTTGTATATTAGAGTCTCCTCAACTTCCTTTCTGTGGACGGGGCACACAGAGAGTCTTGAGTGGTTCTCCAATATCAGTCAGAGCGATCTCCAGCCTTCCTCCAATTGCTTTGATTGATATGGTGTATTAGGACTACAGCTTCTAAAATGATTGGTCAGCGTGGCCTTTGGCATAGGTGTAGTGCAAAACACTTGGAGGACAGTAGGTTAGAAAAGACTTTGTTACAAGTTTAGGAAGAAAGTGATAGGCAGGGCACTAATCCAAGCAGCCTATCCATCTCCATTTCTCTTCCCCACAATACCAGAACAGGTGTGTTCCAAAATCACAAAAAGCACATGAATCACAAACCCCTCCCCAAAACAAAACAAACTTAAGTATTGCTTTGTATATCAGGATTCCTCAAAGTGGTCCCTATCAACCCCCTAGGGTTGATAGGACTATCCAAGGAGTCGATGTTGTTGTTCATCATACTATTAGTGAAAGGTTTATTTAATAAATTATTTGCATAAAATGAATGTTTGGAAGTTGATAAATACTTTGAAATTTCATGGAGGGGGTCAATGAGCTAAAGGATTTGGGACCCTGGTGTGGATCAACACATACATATGGATGTACTTACCCATCTCCAAATAAGAATGAAACATTCCCCATTTTCCCCCACAGATGGATTTAGACACTGATAGGGTGTCAGATGAGAGTTGAAGACCAGTGTGGCTCAGACTGCCAACCAGGAATCTTTTCTCACTTATCTAATGACATTTTAGGTGTTAGGGATGCGAGACCAGAACTGTAAAATGCTTTAAACCATGAAAAATTGTTATGGAGGTATGCACAGTTTGTGGTTTTTTTAATCTTCATGCAACACTGTGGAAACATGGCCTTCTTACTCTCTTCCGAAGAGAGCAAAAGCTGTTGCTTAGCTAATGAATCAGATGCTGATTGTTAGATAGACTAGCAAGCTAGTCTTGGAATAGTTAAAGATGAAATGGCTTTTGGTTTAGTTCACACACTTAATTTTACTATCATATTTAAACTTATGAAGTGGAAATTCTATAGACCATTGTAGCTTAATTGGCCTAATGAACAGGAGTTGCAGTCATGTACTCTGAAATAAATCCAGCTGGATAATCCATATAATCACCTCCAAATGATGGCATTATGACTTGAACAAAGTGGGATTATTTCCTGTTAATTGCCTAAAATATGATTAATTACCAGTTTCTTTTAAAATCAAATTTGTATTAATTAAAATGCAAAATAACAAAAGATTAAACATACCGATGAGTCATAAATATTCACTCTGAATTTCTTTGTAGTGCCAAGGGAGCAGCTCAGTGTATGCAATAGACTATTAACACCCTGCCTGAGAACAACTAGTAACAGAGTGTACAGGCTGTCCTGACCTCTCCTAGACATGCCTTTGATACAAGTCCCATTCATTGCTCTGACAGTATCCTTTGCAAGGTTATACCCCCATCCCATGCTTTTTTGCTCGTATTAAATGAACTCTGGGTAAAGAAAGGGATGTGATGAGAAACCTTAATTCCGTAAATGTGGAGACAGGAAGGGGCCTTAGAGCATGAGGTACAGAGCACTGGAATAGCCTGCCTAATGCTTGGATGACCGTCGGGGCTCAGCTTTAGGACACCTGGTTTTGTAAGCCTCCCCCCCCCCATATCTGTTAAAAGAGGGGACTGCTAATAGGAGGGGCCCAGGGGCATAATGTATGTTGCATGGGTATAGCTTGTTGTGTGGGGAGCCTGAAGACCGTGAAAGCTAAAGGCTTTTCTTCAAAGTCCCTGTATCAAATGGGGATGCTGACTAGGAGAGTGAAAATGAGGGGATGTCATCTCATCTCAATTGTGATAGGAAAAGTGGGGAAAGTGGGTTTGTTATGTTCATGTGATTTCCCCTTTTCAGCTCTCATACCAGGGGCTTCAGATCCTGAAGAAATGGGTGAAAAGAAAACAGTGTAAATTAATCAGTCAAACAATGATGGTATCTAGCATTCTTGTCAGCTATTGATTTTCTTTTTCAGCTGCTTTTGGCTTTTCCAAGTATCAGGGCCTTCCACAATGACTCTTGCCTTTGTGGAGTCCAAAATGTCTCAGGTTTGGTTTCATTATTAACATATCCTGTAACCAGTTTAGTTTTCCTTCATC
>NW_015386767.1:61505-65208 GCF_001527695.2 Protobothrops mucrosquamatus | reverse complement strand
ATTGTCCACTAGAACTCCAAGATCCCTCTCACAGTTGCTACTATTGAGGAAGGTACCACCTATACTATACCTGTGCATTTGGTTTTTCTTGCCTAAATGTAGAACCTTACTTTCTTCACCATTGAATTTCATTTTGTTAGATAGCACCCAATGTTCAAGTCTGTTAAGATCCTTCTGTATCTTAAATCTATCTTCTGGAGTGTTGGCTATTAGTGTCATCTGCAAATTTGAAGAGTTCCCCATCTATCCCCTCATCCAAATCGTTGATGAAGATGCTGAAGAGCACTGGGCCCAGAACAGAGCCCTGTGGCACCTCACTACACACTTCCCTCCATGTAGATGCAGTTCCATTGAGGACCACATGCTGAGTACGCCCGGTCAGCCAGCTATGAATCCATCTGGTGGTGATGCTGTCTAACCCACATTTTTCTATCTTATCAAGTAGTAGGTTGTAGTCTACTTTATCAAATGCCTTACTGAAGTCCAAGTAAATTATATCCATAGCATTCCTCTGGTCCACTAATTTTGTCTAGTTACTTGAGAGCTATTAATAAGTATTTGATTGATTAAATTGCTTTGATTGAGCAGGTAGAAATGCCTAATTCAGTTTGTTTGGACTCAATATGGTCAGATCTGGATGTATCTGGATGGAAGACTTCCAGGGAATAGCATGGCTACCTAGACTGGGAAGATGAAAAATAGTGAAGAAGACAGTGGCAAACTACTTCTATTTTGTTGATTGATGATGAAAGTGCCCATGAAGTCACCAAGAGAAGACTTTTTAGAGAAGACTTTCCTAATATTGTTAATTTTTGCTTTATTGAAATTTGAAGATCCAAACATGATAAAAATTCAATGAACTTTATCCGGAATAGTCTAAATACATCTATGTATTTTTTGAAAACATTCATCTTTATGTATACCATAGAATATTGTATGTATTTCTTTCACAGTTTTGCCTTTAGTTGAATAGCTTCTTCTATAGACACACAAAATGGCCCGATCCAGTGCAAACAAATTCTCAATTATTGCAAAGAAATGCATTTTAAATATGGGCTCAGTATTTAAATCAATGGTTTATACGGGTTCTTAAAGATGACAAGGTTCATATTTTAAATAAGGTTCATATTTTAAATTTCTTTATAGAAAAATATTGTTTGCTTCCAGAATGTTGGCATATTTTGGATGCTGACTTGCTTCCTTCTTTTATGTGAATTAACCAGCAGACCAATTTTTCCCAATTTGTTGCCTTCTAAAAGTACTAGATCAGGATTTTTCAAACTGCATTCCACAAAATCCTGGAGTTCCATAAGATGTTTCTGAGATTCTGTGAGAACCTAAAGGCAAAAAAAAAAAAGTTCACAAGTTATTTTTCTAATATTGGGATTTTGACTCTTGATTAAGTAATCCATTATTATTATTATTATTATTATTATTATTATTATTATTATTATTATTATTATTATCATTATTATTATTATCATCTAACTGTTTTGGTGGTCTGAAAATACCACTTTAGACAGTTCCTACCTTCCCCAGCTCTTATGGTTGCCTACAAATTTGGAGGGGAGATAAGCTCCTTCTTCCAAGGGTTCCTCAATAAAGATAATTTAAATAGGCTGCCACAAATAAGGTTGAATCTATACCCTGCCGGAGTCCTTAGCTCTTCTTACTCAAGGTTGTTGTTGTTTTTTGTTAGGAAAACTAGAAAGGAAAGTTCTTTGAATCTTCCCATCCAAAGCCTTGAAATGTAGAACTGAACAAATCCTTTGCCAGTCCTGAAATTAAAAAAAAAAAAAAAAATCCTGTGTAATCCTGCAGTCTTGCATGTAAGGAAGATTTTAATGAAAATACTCTTATAAAAAATAAATCTATATATACAAATCAATAAAAGGGTTTATTGGGGAGAAAAAGAGAATATAGGAATATTAAGGGAAGAAAACAGTTACCAAGGGAAATCCAAACAGAATCAATACCGCCAGCCTGGGTAAATTAGTTATTTCTCTCATCCCATCAATGAGCTCTTGGTTTTTAGCACATGCTTGTTGCAGAGAAGATGGTTGGAAGGAAATCATGCAAGCCCTACTATAGGGATGTTGTGAGACAGGGCCCTTCTTGTTCCTTATCCTCTTGATATTTTTCTCTTTTTTTTGTGGGATTTTCCTCAGATATAAAGAAAATGGGGGAGGGGGAGAAATGAAAGCCAGTCTCTTGGGGAAACCAACTATTGCTTTACCCAGCCAAGGCCGGTCTACAGTATCTGTCTCTGTCTTTCTGTCTGTATATTATTACAATGCTTTTTATGTAATATTACGTATATTCAAGAAAATGAAAGGTTATCTACAAGTTAAATCCACCATGATTCTCTGTGGAATTATAAAACACGATGCTGTATAACTGGAATGAGATGCCTACTAAGTGGCAGAACTTCACACATAATGCCCAGCTACTGTGGTTTAGAAAATAATGGTTTATGAGTTAGCATGTATAAACTTAGCAAGGTTTAGCTTAAAAAGCATGCTTAATACATGAACATAGCTATGTGGAAATGCCCCCATTAGGACCAGGGCCAGCTCTAGACATTTTGGCACCCAAGGCAAAGTCACATTCTGGTTCCCCCTGTGGTTTGGCTCATCTTGCCATTTTGTTAGCAATTCCAAAAGAAATTGTTTCTTAATTATATATAACCACTGACTAGGCAGACATGTTGGCTTACAGAATGCACTGTTACCGTTTTTTGCTTTTTTATTATGGTTTATTTTTAATTCTCCAAAGGGTCCCCTATAATCTGGTGTCCTTAGAGCGGTGTCTACCTGGCCTTAGCCCAGAGCCAGCCCTGATTAAAACCTGATAAGCCCAGCGGAGAGAGGGAGAGCTACTACAGAGGAAATATCTCCTTCAAATTGCACTTGATTCGAAATGCTTTCATGGACACTTTCCTTGCATTTGGCAACAGTAACATTTCAGGATCAGGTGAGCCATATCACAACTGCTTCCAGGCAGATTCCACCTAGACTAGTCGTTGGTTCCTTCTGGGTAGAAGGAAAAGAATATAAAATTATTCTTGTCTCAAGAAGCATTTGCTTGAATTCCTAGGTGATTCTACCAGAACTCTTCAATACTCTATGCTTATAGATTAGAATTTTAGACATCTTTTTGGTTTGCCCTCTGTTCCAAATTTCTTTCTGAACTCACTCCAGACTGCTGCCTGCAGCCCAGACATGACAGCTGCAGATAGAATTTGAAAAGGCTGCTAGCTTTCCTACCACTTTTGTTTTAAAGCTTTGTCATCAGCACAGAATTCCCTTTTTTCAACGCAGATTAGAGCATGCTGATTAAAATCCAATTAGTAACCATCTAATGTTATAGAAGAACAAATTAATCTGCCAATTCTGACCCAATTTAAATGAAGCTTAATTGGGTTATTCAAATACAGGCATATAGGACATTCCCACAAGCTTTGCAAAATACCCAGGATGTTTAAAGAACTACATTTGCAACATCTTCTCAGTATAAAAGTATATCTGTAGCCTTTAGCAGGAGAAATTTTCAGAGTCTCAGCATTAGTAATGGATTTAAATGTTCAGATTTCCCATATGGGACTAGGAAATTAACAATTTTCTGAGCTGTGAGAATTAAAGCAGAGAATCCATTAAGAGCTATAGCTGGACCAGCATATTTCTTTCAATAATCAACACCTTTT
>NW_015386767.1:0-61263 GCF_001527695.2 Protobothrops mucrosquamatus | reverse complement strand
GAGGAAAAAAAATAAATTTGCTGTTTCAAAATGGGTCAGTAATAAAAACTGGCACTTAGAGGATTTTAAACATTTTAAAAAATATATTGGGATAACAACCTCCCTTTTATACTGTAACTATTAATCTATATTAACATTGTTTAGATGTAGGTCTTGCTCAATTGTTTTATGGATTTCTTTCATCCGGCTTTAAAAAAAATCCCCAGTGAATTTTCTTATACATTTGCTTACTCTTTAGACAAGGAAATCCAAGGAGAAAACATCAAATTAAAATGCAGAAGGTTTAGTTCCAGTAAAAGAAAATGCTTTGGGCAAGATCTGCACTAATGATTTAAGGTCTCTTTTAATGTAATCCAACCATAATTGTGCCAAGATAACAGTGTGGATAGGGTTTTTACTGCCTCAGTGGTGGCTGTGTGATGCTACAGAACTTCTAGTATAAAAATATCCCCACTTCTTGTGTGGAAAGGAGGTGACTTGGATGCTATCCTCACTATCCTCCCCATGATGGTGTTTTATATAAATAAATGATAAAATCCAGTTTACCTTGTAGTTAAACAGTAGGCCTTGGTCCAGGAGATTCTGGTGCAAGTTCCACATTTGACTACAAAGGTGGATGTCTTGAGCCAGTCATTGTCTCTTAGCCCACTCAAGATTCTTTTTGTGAGGATGAAATGTGGGAAGATCCCCAGTATCTGCCAAAAATACAGTTACGATCAGCATCATGGTTAAATGGGACCCCTATATTCAAGGAGCGTTAAAAAGATCACTTAACCCAGTCTGATATATATATTGGGACTGTGATTCCCAGAACTCTTAGCCAACATGGCCTTTAGAAATCATCAGGGTAGAAGATATTACAGGCCAATAGTAGAGGTGGTAAGCCTGCCATTTTAAAAGTGAAAGCGAGGCTGTAGCAAGTAAGTAGATTCTGGCAACATCCTCCCTAACTGGAAATGGAGGCTTCTGGATCCCGATGTCCTAATTTAATGGGCAGTCTGATGCTGTTGCAGACATAGATTCTTTTGCCCCTTAATCTTTCTTTCGACTTTCATTCATGGATTGGATTAGAATAATTTTGTTTGTTTCATTATTCATTCATTTATTTCATTTCTACGGCCAATCATGCATGTCTGAATGGCTAGAAGACTGAAAACTTGAAAAAATACAACAAAAATGATTAACATTCATCTTTCACGAGATGATTTACATCGAACAATGATTCTAGTGGGGCATGAATATGACCCAGGAAAAGGGTAGGCCTAATCTGGAATGAGGATTCAGGATAGCTTCAGTGCTTTCCAGAGAATGAAAATCTGATTATATGAGGGTTTTTTTTATTTCCCTAACCATCTATTCATCTGACCTTTATAACTGTCTATGATCCGTACTGAAATCATGGACAAAGCAAGCTATAAATCAGTATAAATAAATATCCCCCATACATGACAGCCTCTAGTGCTATTTGAAGCCTTGTCACCCCAAGAACGACACTGTCATATTCTCCCAGGTACCTTGCCCTTTGTCTGTCTTCAGTAGTCCAACAGATCCAGAAAACCTATTAAATAAATTTAGTAGACTTTGCCTTTTACAATTTGACATAAAAGGTAAATGCTGGTTGTGCAGACTATACAGATTATAACTGAGTAGATTTTGCCATATAGGTTGTGGTATAAAAGCAAATAAATATCTTTAGAAGCATTGAAAAAGGTAAAATATTAGATTTCAGATAAGGAAAGGACTCCTCTACCTAGCAGCCTCTGTCAAAATCTGCAAGATGATAGGCACAGTGTTGCAATATTTATTTGTTTGTTTATCAATCAAATTTGTATAGCCACTCATCTCACAAAAAGTTACTCTGGCACCATAGAACAATCAAATAAAACTATAATATAAAACAATAAGGGAGCCATCTTATGATGCCAACCCATGCCCTACTCCATTATGAATGTGTATTGAAGTTGCACATACATACAAAAAGAGAAAATTGTTCAGTTTTCTTGAGCTCTAAACATGTTAATTGCCACACTAATTGTCAATTTTATTTTTTAAAAATACAATATATTCTACTATTCCAAGTTACTATTAAACTTTCACAGATAACATTTTTCAGTTTTGATCTTTATTAGGAAAAAGTATTAGTTGATCTAGATTACAAAACTGGAGAAAGCAGAATAAGCTGCTTTTTAAGCCAAAATAGTGATTTATTATTAAATCTGGATGAAGGGGAGTGCCAAGATGAAGTTTCTCTTTGCTGAAGATGGTAACATAATTAAAGATACTTACTCATGCATTTGGCATTTTCTTGGAAAAGAAAATGATTCTTTAGTTTTGGCTTACAGAAACCTCAATTTGCTTTGTTATCACAAAGTGCTTTGACAAAAGCTGATAAAACCTAAACAGTTTTAGATCATGATTATCCAAATCAAGATAATTACTCTTTTTTATTTTTTCCAAAATGTTTACCTTCCAAGACTGTAGTGTATTATGGTCAACTGTTTTCTTCAATAAATCAGCAGAAATAAATGTCCAGTCTAAGATAGTCCTATATTATTTTAGAGTATGAAACCAGTAGGAGGTAGAGTGCAGCTGAGAGTTGTATTAACAATAATAAATACATTCAAAATAGCAACAGCAATGGGGGAAAGTAGCAGAATATTGACAGCTAGGGCAAGTCATCCAGGAATAGGCTCCTGCACACAAAAGGAACCAAATAGGACCGTGGACAGCTCCAAGTCAGGAAATAACTTCCCAAAGCACTCAACTGTGGTTTTATAATATCCCAGATCAGCAGGCATTAATTAATGCCTAAAATACAACTCCTTGGGGTTGTTGGTATACATAGAAATCAAATTGGTTGTATTATTGATAGGAAGAGTTAGAAGATCTCTGTTATAACAGCAAAGATGTAGCTTGTGCATGTTGAACAGCCAATCTAAAGTAAAAAAAGAAAATCAACTAATATCCATGATGTGAGCATATACAGTATATCCACCTATCTCAAGGAGAATATCATTATTGTGGAATGAAATCAAGTAAGTTATTAAGAATGAATATGAAAAGAGACTGCCAAAGACCAAGACAGAGAGGAAAGTATACTGGATTTCAGAACAAACACTGAAATTGCCAAAAGGAGAAGAGAAACCAAAGCCAAGAAAGACAAATAGTTCAGGAAAGAACTTTTAATAAATTTCAGAGAACTGCTAAAAGGGACAAGAAGCAGTATTATAATACCTGTAAAAGTTTTGAAATGGAAATAGTTATGGAAAAACAAGGAAAGATCTCTCAATTTAAAAAGTGTTTTTGACTTCCAGTTTTGCATGGTAGCAACTGGTCACAGGCTTGCGGATTCTCCGCACCCCCACGGCGAATTTCACCCTGCCTGGGGACCCTAAATGGGCCTAAGTCGCCCTGGAGAGGCGACAAAGAAAGAAGGGTGCTCCAGCGACTCTGGAACGGCGGTGGCCATTCTGTTCGACTTGGGGAAAGCCTTATAACCCGACAGGAGAAAGGCTGGCCATATTGGATTGACCAGCCCAAGCTACTAGCAACCGAAGTCCAAAAGCACTAACCAGCACAACTGTGAACAGCGTGCTTGAAACTGGGTGAGAAATTCGATCTTCTATTTCTATTCTACATTTAATTTCCTGGAAAAGATCCCCAAGAAGCAAATACCTCCAAAAGGGAAGGAGGGGGATTTCCACCCCACCCTTATACTAACGGAAGCAGCAAATTAATCTTTTTATGGAGGATCAAAATATATGGAAGTGAAATAAATATAAAACCTGAAATTTAAAACTTAAATTTGGATAAATCTAAAATTGTTTGAATGGTTAAGACTCTCATTTTAAATATAATTGTTCATTTTAGAAATTGAAAAACAAATAGCTGCTGACACCTAGTGGTGGATGACAGCTATGACTTTAATATAAGACTTGGCAAAACCTGTGTTTGTGACCTTCAAAGTTTTAACAATAAAGAAAAGCTGTGACAAAAAAAGACAATAATCTGGGTTGTAGACAAAGAGAGAATTATAAATTTCAGAAAAAAAATCTTCTTTGAACTATTTGGATTACAAACATCTATTTAATTGGGACTCTAAAGCTATTTGCAGAGAAAAGAAAGGAAGAGAAAAACTCAAATTGTTGGCCATCGTGGATCAGAGACATGTAGAAAGAACATATCAAAAAAACATTAAATACTTCAAGGAGGAGATATATAGTATACTGCAACTAATTCAAACAATAATGACTTTAAACCACAAAGAAATTCAAAATAACTTTGAAAATATAAATCAATCTATTTCTAAGTTAACTCTACAACAAAAAAATTCCCAGAAAACAACAACGGAGAAGAAGCAGATAAAACAGATAAATGGATATAGAATTGAGAATAGAGACTTAAAAATGGAACTTAACAAAACAAGGAAACATGATTTAATTTTAGTGGGAAAAAATTTCACAAGAATTGGAAAAAACAACTTATCCCTTAAGACTACAAAATAAATCTGAGGACAAGAAAACAGATTGGATAAAATGGACTGTAGAGATGTCAGGAACATCGGAGAGAAAGGAAATGATAAGAGAAGCAGAGAGAAAGGAAAAAAAAAGATTTTCAACAAACATGGAAAGGCAGAAGCCCCGTACAAAGACACTTCACCTGATTTACTTTTTATATCTACAGCAACATTTACAAACATACGGAAAAACTTTTTGATTCAGCAAAATATATTGATTAATAAAGATACTGGGCAAAGGAAAAAGACTAAAGTGGAAACCAAGAAAATAGATGATGGGACTTATCAGAGAGAATACTTAAAAAAATTTATTTGAATATGGTTAAAGAAATAAAAAAAGTTTTGGAATATATATATGTCATTCTAAGAGGGATGAATTCCCTAAATAATATAGTATGCTTTTTCCCCCTTTTTATTCTCTTTCTTGATATGAGTAATATAAAAAAGTTGAAATGTTTTAGATACTTAAATGTGATTGAATTTAAGAAAATTATAATGGATAAAAATGTTTTGAATAAGAGTTAAAGGACTAGATGACTAGATGTATTAAATGGAATGTTTAAAGATTAAACATATTTTTAATTATGGTTAAAAAGATAAGAAATTTAGGAAATAAATATATATTAGCTTAGGAGGGATATATATTTTAAGTAGTATGTCATTTTTTATGTTTCTTTACTCTTGCTCTTCTTTCTTTTTTCCATTGTTTTATCTATTCCTTAAGAAATGTAAAAGTGTGAGGTGGTTCGTATGGAAAAATAGAGTTAAATTTTTAAATGTAATTAATTGTTGAGAAAATCTTAACCAGTAAGAATACCTAGAATTTGGTGGGAGAAACAAACTAAAATAAGGACTGTAACAGGATCTATGATAGGGCAACCAGAATGATTGGATAGAAAAGAAATATTATATTGACGTGATTATTATTTTTAGGAATATTGGGGGAAATTATATATTTAATTGTTATCTATCAAAACATAAGAATTGTATTAACTCAATATTTGCAAAAGAGGATATTTTGGAAAAAGAGGAAATCAACTAAAACTATTATGTGGATTATGGATTATAGAAATCAATTGTTAATGATTGTACACAAATGTAACCCAGACAACACACTGTTCACCAACTATTAAGTGATTTATATATATTTTTTTAAAAATCAATAAAATATATTACAAAAAAAAGTGTTTTCAACACTTGAACTGGTATACCAAATGATGCCAGTGGACACATAGTCTACCAATACCATGGGTAGCTCTATATGTAAAAGGAAATGTTCAATCTGGTTTTAGACAAAGCCAAGGAACATTATTGCTGTAGTATGCTGGATAATTGAGAAAGCCAAAGAACACCAAAACAAAATCAATACATGCTTCAATCATGGAAAAGCCTTTGATTGTTTCAAACACGTCAAAGTGTGCAATATGCTTAAGAAACAGAAATGCAAAACATCTTATTGTCTTCACGTGAAACCTACACACAAGACAGGAAGCAACATGACACATGGGACATGGCTGTCTCCAGGTCCCTGATTTATTCCATCTATATGTTGAATATATATTGAGATAAGTTTAATTGGAAAAAAGATAGGCATCATTTTAAAAGGGGAAGAAATAGGATAGGATAGGACAGGACAGGACAGGACAGGACAGAATAGAATAGAGCTGGAAGGAACCATGGAGGTCTTCTAGTTCAGCCCTCTGCTCAAGCAGGAGAACCTATAAGACCAAAACATGAAGAACAGATACAGCAAGCAGGCTTAGAATTGATAATGAAGATATTGAAGTGATTTTTAGGATCAGCTATCAACAATAGAGGAACTGGCAGTCATGAAATACACTATAGCATTTAGTAGAAAGGCAATGAAGATGTTGGAAAAGATATTCAGATGCCTTTATGTGTCTATAGCTAGAAATACGGTATTAGAATCATGAAGGCAATGGTTTTCTTTATGACAGTCTATTGAAGTGAAAGTTGGACCCTGAAGAAATAGGATGGAAGAATATTGACACTTTTGAATTTCTATGTTGGAGAAGGTTCTTGATAATACCATGGGTAGCCAAAAAAAGCAAATAAATGGATCATAGAACAAACCAAATTAGAGTTCTCACAAAGCACAAATTGCCAGGTTCAAAGTATCATATTTTGAATGCATTATGCAAAGATCTAGTTCTCTGGGGAAGTCTGTATGGTAATATTGGAAAAGAGGGAAGGAAATAGGAGAGGACAACCAAAATGACTGGATGGACTCAATAGCAGCAGCAATGGGTGCATTATTACAAGTTCTGAAGGGTCAAGTTGGGGACAGATTATTCTGGAGTAAATCTATCTATGTAGTTGCCAAGAGCTTGCACTAATTTGGTGATACATAATCAATCAATCAATCAATCAAAGAAAATACGATAAATTAATATTTGCAAAAGGAAAGTCAGAAAACGTCCACAGGCTTTTATGTCACCTTACTGTTGGCAGGATGAAATAGAATAAGGACTTCTATTCTGAAATAATCAGACTGATAGGTCATAGGCATGGAGCATCTCTGTGCCTGCAAGCTGCCATTTGGGCAATTTGACAGGTGGCTAAATGCACAGTTCAAAGCACTCAGCTCCACCCCACTGTAGCTGATGGCTGTTTCTCTGCTGGCAGATGATGCTCAGTATCAGAAGAGACTAAGTCAAGGGAATCCACCAAACACTTGTCCCACATTTCCATTATTATCCAGTATAGTGAATATTAGCAACATTATTTCTGAATACAACTTGCCCATTGACGTAATAAATGTTCTTCCAATATATTTTTATATCAGCTCAGCTCCTGGTGGATTGTATTTTAATACTAGAATGGTCTAGAATGCAGCAGTGTGAATAACTTAGCATGTTTGTGTAACCGCACTGGTGTTACCTTGCTATGTGTGCTGCATTGGTATGAGTGCAAGATGCTAGTCATCACCTACAGGGTATAGGGCACGGATATTTCAGGAAGCATCATTCATTGTTTTTGCCCAATCGGTAACTTCTGATGGAGTTGGCCTACTTTGGGTTCCATCTACAGAGCAGGGCTATCTTAGGATACCTGGGACGTGCACCTTCGATGTCATAGTACCTGCACCTTGGAAAAGTATTTCCCCAAAGCTTTGACAACTTAGTCTTGCAGTCTGGGACCTGCTATGGAGGCTATAATATGGTAAAGGATTATATGTTTTCCCTTCCCCAATAATTGTATTTCATTAGTAATTTTAATCTATAGGAAGGGATCTGTGTTTCATTTTTATACACTACCTAGTGTATAGGTAGTGTATAGCACTAGAAATTTAAATGTCATAATAAAACCAACACTCTATCTGTGTCCACAATGAGACATTTAGCATTCTTCCAAGACTTTATCCAATGGTATCATTGGTTTAAAAAGGCTTCCACATTTATTGTGCATGCACAGAATTTTCTGGAATACACTTCTGTACATAATCAGCACATTGACAAAACATCTTCCAGTCACTGGAAGTGCCAGCTAAGGCCTTGGAGCAATGTGAAGCAAATTAATGCAGCAGCATAGTTTCATTTTTAAAAGCACGGAAAATCCACTGCGTTGAAAATCAGCTTCAAAAGGATGCTTTGTATAAATTATCATCAAAGCAAAACAGGCTTTCAGCTTGCATATACAGGTAATCCTTGAGTTACAACCATTTGTTCAGTGACCGTTCCATGTTACATCAATGCTGAATAAAGCAACTTATGACCAGTGGTCAAAGTTCTGGCCTTTGCAGTATTCCCATAGTTATGTGAACAAAACTGAAGCACTTGATAACTAGCTTGCACTTACAACCATTTGCAGTATCCCTCAGTCACATGGTCACCATTTGTGATTTTCCCTGACCACTTTCCACAAACAAAGTCAATGGAGAAGCCAGCAGGGAAGATCGCAAATTGCTCAGGTAAGTGTATGCCACCCCTGCCTGCCTTTGTTCTAACCTTTGATGTAGTATTGCAAGCTAACTCTGCCCATAGCAGGAGTTCAATTCTGACCAGCTCAAGGATGACTCAGCCTTCCATCCTTCCGAGGTCAGTAAAATGAGGACCCAGACTGTTGAGGGCAAGACATTGACTCTGTAAACCACTTCGAGAGGACTGTAAAAGTCTAAGTACTCTTGCTCTTGCTGTTGTTCACACCCACCACACTCTCCTTCCCCCTTTGCTCACAAATATGCATGCACCCACTGGTACCTTCCATTCCTGGGCTTCCCTATATTCACAATGCCTCTTTCCAGGCATCCCTGCACTTGCATACACCCAACACCCTCCTTCCTGGGCCTTCCTATGCCCATACTACTTGTGCAGCCCTAAAATGCCCCCTCTCCTAATTCACATGAGGTCTCCAAGAACCTCCCACTTGACCTTCACAGAACTTCCTTACTCCTTATTTGGGACTTCTACTGCTTCCCACTTAATAACCTGCATGTCTCAGGATTATGATGACAACTGGGACTGCTGGATTGCCCTTGCTAAATGATGAGGTCATGTAATGGCACGCTTTAAGACCATATTGTTTAGCAATGGCAGTCCTGATCCTTATTACTGTCATAACCCAGTTATGTATGTATTACAGTTTGTGATGGAAAAGAGAAATAGGAAGAACAGTCAAATTAGTTTAAAGATCAATTAAGCAGAAGTAGTGGGAGATGATGCAAAAGTACTATATCCTCCATCTGCCTTGGACCATTAGACAGACTCTTTAAAAACTTTGTGTTTCTGACTGTTCCCCTTACCTTAAAGCATCCGATAGATCTAGGGGCAACCTGAGTGGCTTTAAACAGATGGGCTTTAGCTGCTGTTTCCATGAACAGCCTCTCCATTTATGTGAAGTTGGGGGGAAAAACAGACACTACTTTTATAATCCATCAACGATGGTTAGAACGTGGATTTATCTTTTAGATAATTTCTGGTTTACTCGCTACATCCAATGCATCAAACTCAGAGCATTGTCCTTAATTTGGCAAAGCAACAACCCATCTCCTCAAAGAGGTTGGCATTCATTTATCCTTCACTCCATCCCACCATTCCATAGAACTGCGGAGAAATTCTGAGAAGAAGGAGAACAAGGAGGAAAAGGGGCACCTACAAAGACGCAAACACAAAGCTTTAAAGATTCCTCTCCAACCATTTTCTCTGCAATGGGTATGCATGGAACCACAAAAATATTATTTACAAAGATAAAATTAACTAGTATAGCTAGATTGATTGTATTTTATTTGAGATCCTGTGTATTTGATGATAGCCTTTCCTCCTTTCTCTCTCCACTGAACTCCACAGGCATCATTGGTTTTACAAAGGAATTTCTCAGTAAAATGTTCCCCATATGCAAGATTGTGCTGGTTTTTGTTTTGTTTTTTTAAAAAAGCACATTCCAGGATTCAAAGCACCATCCTTTCTCTTTTCCAAACACTGGCCTAGAAGAAGATGACTTGAATGAAAGAGCTAAGATCCCCTCAGCAGGACAGACCATTAGGCAATTTAGTTTGGCTTGTGACAGTCTATTGGAATTTTCTTCTAATGGGGAGCTCTTAAAAGAAGGGGGGCATGAGGGTTTGAATGCTCTCCCCTCTCAGCTTACAACTTGCTAAATGGTTCACCTTTTTCTGGAGGAAGACAGAATAATAAATGTGTGTATTCTTCCTGGATCAAAATAATTCTATAACTAATACTGATATTTTAAATATTAAGTAATAATAATCTAATCTATTTAGTAATCTAATCTATTTATACTTCAGAACAATACATTAGATCCAACATAGAAAGTCATTATAAAAATTTTATTAAGAAAGAAGAAAAGAGGAAAAAAATCCTCTGGATTTGATTGATAGGGAAAGAATGAAAAGATTATTTTAGCATACAATATGACACAATTTCTTTGGACAGACTCTTTAAGATTTTAGATATTCAGGCTGTAAGAAAGGCAGGAATTGTCAGTGATTATCCTAAAAATGTAATCATGAGATTTATTCTTATAAATAGAATGTCGTTTTCCAAACTCTAGTTTTTAATGCAAGTCTTATTTTATTTTTCCAATTTAGGTTTAACATAAAATTGGGATAGGAAAATTATAAACAGGGTGTTAATATAGTTTCACTTCTGAATTAAACAGAAAATTAAAAGCAGCATATTTCTTAGGGACTAATAGTCCTATGCCTTTTACATTCCAGCAGAAGCTGCTGTTTTGCAAATGTTAGCAGGCAGGAATGGAGGTATTTTAAGAACAAAGAGGGTTCATTAAAAGGTCTTGAATAAGTAAAGCCTCTTTTCCCAACCTCAGACCTTCTAAAAATAAAGCAGAATATATGGATACTTCATGAAGTAGAAAAAACTGATGCTTGGTGTTAAAGGTGCAGAACAATTCCTTGTCAAAATTTAGCTGTGGCCTGAGAATAAGTCACTTGCCATAATCTACAACACTGAAGATGTGAATGAAATTCCTTGAAATGATGAATTACTAAAAAGCCTTCAAAAATTCAGAATATGAGAAGAGGATAGTGAGGAATCAAGATGATGATGATAATGATGATGATGATTCATCAAGCCAATGTCAACTCTTAACAGCCACCTGTTAAGAGTTTCTCTTAACAGAACAATCTGTCTCCAATCTGATTCTTTAGGTTTTTCAAGGGTGCATGGTGAAACTTCAATAAGGCCTGTTGAGCCTGAACTTTCCGAGTACAAAATAATATTTTTAAAAAAATAATTGAATGGATGAACGAGAATTCATAACGCACTTTTCAAATCAGTGTCTTTTAGAGAGAATTTCCATTTCAATTTCTCACCAGAGAAATTGTAACAGGCTACAGGTTAAAGGGAGGCCCAAGTCCATACCATGGAAAGAGGCTCCTCCCTGCTGGTAAGGAATATTGATTTATTTTGGGCAGTGAGCGTTCTCTTTAGTCAAGGGCTTTCTTCTTTCGATCTCCAGAAAGCTTAAACTTGAGGTCACTCCATAGAACTTTACAGCCCTCTCTAAGCAGTTACAGAGCCAGTCTGGTGCCCCCAACAATCTGGGTCTTCATTTTACTGACCTTGGAAGGATGGAAAGCTGAGTCAACCTTGAGCCAGTCAGGATCGAACTTATGGCTATGGGCAGAGTTAGCCTGCAATACTGCATTTTAACCACTGCGCCACCTCGTGTAGAGATGATAGATAGAGAGGGAGGGAGGGAGGGAGGGAGGGAGGGAGAGAGTTTTAAAAGCAGACATATTCTTCCATATGTTCACTCATAAAAAGTCTTTACAATGAGCTGCCACAAGTCAGGCTGAATAACTTGTTACTGCTCCCCTCAGTCCATCTAGTGGGGCCCTTCTACAAAATATTTCCATTAAACCAATGAAGCTGAATCTTTAAATATAAAAAATACATTCTTTATTGTTTGCAGATGAAAACCTTATCTTCCAGCATAGATTCTAGAACGTCAATACATACATGACAGGCTCATGAACATGTATACACACACATATATTAGAAACATCATCATTCCAATAAGTAATAATGACTCTCATTTATTATTAGTATCATTAATGTGCAGTGTATCCACTTTCTGGCGTATTGCAGTACTGTTCTTATTTAAACATATATTCTGGCTTTGCAAGATTTGCCAAGAGAAGAGTTGCAGAATTTCTGAATCCTGGCACCAGTTACTTAAAATAACAGAATGGAGGGAAAGTGTTTTAGTAATTATAAAAATGGGGCTGTAGCCAATGAAATTAAAATTGGCTTATCTTCTCAGGCAATTAGATCTAAATTATATAGTCAAAAGTATTTCAGTAAAAGTAAACAATATACTGCAAATATAACTTCAATTAGCAAAGCAGCTAATAGGCAGCTGTTCCCTATCAGCTTTACTGAACATGGAAATCCGAGACTGAAGGTCATAGCTAATGTAACACTTGATTTCAATACGTCTACTCTGTAGCAAATTCTAAATCAAGGCCAAACAATATTGAGGTAAATTCTCCTTCTAAATCTTTAACATGGCATTCAGGACCCCATTAAATAACCCTTCACATGGCTTCTCTAACAGTAACATTGCATAACCCTCCACTACAACTGACTACCCAGCACTGATGCTTTGATTATCTCCAATTAGTGGGAGTAATCCTACCGCAGAAGCTGGCTTCTTACCATGATCAGCAGATGCAAACACAAAAGAAGATGTGGGTGTGGTTTCCATGGGCTGTGTTTTTGCATCTAGCATCTCTGATTGCATGTCTTGTTCTAATGGGCAAGACAGGTCTGCACGCGCAGCTGATCAGTACTGTTGGTTTTGACAGGTGGTGAGACTGAGTGCAAGCCCTTTTTCCTCTCTCCAAGGGAAGGTTGTCAGCACAGTGAGAAAAGACTTATTAATGTTACCTGACAGTGGACACAGGGCCTTATGCACTACAGCCCATTACAGGCAAAATATTCAGTTAACAGAAACACAGTCTGAATTGACATGATACAATTGGAGCCAAGAGGAGAAAACGTGGAAGAGTCTGAATGGTGAGCCTGTGAGTTCGTTTTCATCATCAACTAAAGTGCTTCAATTCTTTATTTATGTGCCCCACTTTTCAGCTCCAAGGCCTCCCAGAAAAGTTGTAGGGGAACAGAAATAAAAACAATGCAGTAAAACAAGGTAGCTTCTGTCCCTAGAATAAGAATGTCCCTAGAATAAGAATGACACAAAAAGAGAAAGGGTCAGGAAAGATCAAGCAAAAAATCCAAGGAGCTGCTGTGCCTGCTCAGCAACCTGCTGCTAAGTGCCAAAAGCCAAGAAGGAAGAAGGAGAGCACGCTCCCCTTTTTTGTTTTGTTTTTTTAAAATAGGTTTTATTGATTTTTAACATAATCACCTTAATATTTGGTAAACAGTATGTTGTCTGGGTTAGTGTTTAAAAAACAGTAACAATTAATTTCTCTAATTCTATAGTCCATATAATGGCTTTGTTTGATTTTCTCTTCTTTCAATAATATTCTCTTTTGCCAACCTTAAGTTAATACAGTTCTTATTATTTGAATAAATGACAATTAAATATAGACATTTTTCTCTTGTTTCTGCAAATAATAACCACATCAATATAAACCTTCTTTTCTAATTGCCTCATCATAGATCCTGTTTACAGAATTCCTATTTAAATTTGTTTTCCTCACAATATTCAAAGCATTCTTACTGGTTAAGATTTTCTCAAAATTAGTTACACTTAAGTATTTAAGTCTTTTTTCTCATACAAGCCATCCCAACACTTTTACATTTCTCATATCTTAAAAAAGGGGGGAAAAACAGAGAAAACATTTCTTTTTTATAAACCATCCCAATATTTTTATATTTCTCATGTCAAAAAACAAAACACAAAGGAAAAAAGAAAGAAAAATACTATGTTACTTGAGGGGTTCATCCCTCTTAAACTAATCTTCATTTATATCCAAAATCTTTCTATTTCTTTAACCATGTTCAAACAGATGTTTAATTTTTAAATATTCCATCTGGTAAATCCCATCAACTAATTTCTTAATTCTCACCTTAGCTTTTTTTTTTTTGCCAGACATCTTTCCTGATCAATATACTTTGCTAAATCAAAGAATCTTTTCATAATCTTAAAAGTGTTGTTTCAGGTACAAAAGGTAAAACAGGTAAGATGTTTTTATAGGAAGGTTTCGCCACTTCGTATTCACTGAGAATCTTTTCCTTTCTTTCTTTCTTGATTTTATTTATCATTTTTGTCTCTCAAGTTCTAGTAGTTCTCCTGGCAAAATCCATTTTGTCAAATCTTTTTTCTTGTCCTCAAACTTATTTTGTAATCTTAGGGTATAGGTTACTTTTTCCATGTCCAGTATTTCCTGTAAGTTTTTTTTCCATCTGGGTTAAGTCATACTTTCTTCTATTGTTAAGTTCCATCTTGAAATCTCTCTTCTCTGTCTCGTATTCAGTTGTCTTGTTTTTTCTGCTCACTCTGTTTTTATTTTCTGAGAATTTTTGTGTTGTAAAGTTAAATTGGAGATGTGTTCATTTATATTTTCAAAGTTATTTTTAATTATCTCGTGGTTTGAGATCATTGTTGTTTGGATTAGTTGCAACATAGCATAGATTTCCTTCTGGAAAGTATTTGTTTTTTCTTGATATATTCTTTCTGCAGATCTCTGGTTTTCCATGATATCTAAAAAATCAGGGTTTTCCTTTCTCTGCAGACAGCTTTAGAGTCACAGTCAATTCTTTTTTTTTAGAGTTTATAATTCTCACTTTGTAGATAACCCAAAATGTTTTTTTTCTTTTTTGTCACAGCTGTTCTCTGTTATTAAGACATTGAAGATCACCAAAACCTTTGCTAGTCCCTGTAATAAAGCAACTAGATGTTAGCACCAGTCAGTAATAGACAATTGTTTACTTCTATTTTCATGATTTAAAATCTTAACAGATTCCACCAGTTTCAAACTTATCCAAATTAAGTCTTATATTCATTTCATTTCAGTATATTTCTGTTCCCCCTGAAAAGTTTAATTTGCCGCTTCCATCTGTAGGAGGGTGGGGCAAAGATCCCTCCCCCTTCTCACTTTTGGAGGCTTTTTGCTTCTTGGGCTTTTTCTTCCCCCCCCCCCCAGGAAATCAGTTTTCAAGTAGAAGAGAAAAAAATCACTGTTCTTACCCAGTTCCAAACACGTTGTTTACAGTCAGCTTAAAGTAGTGCTTTTGGGTTTTGGCTGCTTGCAGCTTGGGCTAGACTTTGAAGTTAAGCTAGCCTTTCTCCTGCTGGTTTCTGGAGGGCTTTTCCCAAATTGATCAGATCAACTGCCCTTTCTCCACAATTGGTGGGACTTCCTTCTTTGTTTCCTCTATGGGCCAACATCAGGCCCATTTAGGGTCCCCTAGCACAGGGCTTTTCAACCAGTGGTACGCATACCACCTGTGGTACTTTGGCATGTGGCTGGTGGTACACAACCGTCCTAGAGAAGTGCAGCAGGGGAGGGGAATGAGCCGAAGTGACCCAAGCCTGAGAGAGAGGCAACTGCAGCTGTAGGACTATTGGGGCTCAGAAGAAGCCCCAGGAGATGGCAGGGCTCCAGCTGATTGGCATTCTGGAAGCAGCACGGAGGTGGAGGTGAACTGAAGAAAAAGGGGGGAGGAGAGGAGAGGCTATAAAAGGAGGTGGTTCTGGCAGGAAAGGGGAAAAAAGACAACAGGGAAAGAGAAGGGGATGGAGAAGAAGCTGTAGAAGGAGAGCTCAGCAGGCAGTTAGGAAACAGGGACAGGGAAGAAGCAGCAGGTGTTGCTGGAAGAAAAGGTCCCCTGGTTCATTTTCTCCAGCCAGGAGGATGCAATCAGCGCTGATGAAATGAAAAGCCAGAAGACAAGCATGTCAGAAAGGAGGTGGGTTTATTTAGTTCTGGATCAGCTGGCAGCTTGATTGGGTTACCATAAGGATTTTTGTGCAGTTTTTACAGCATTTTGTAATTCAGAGGCTCGTTTGTGTGCTTTGGTTATTGGAATATTTTAGTCTATTTCACAAAGGCTAGCAATGAGTCCAAAGTGTTGTCTTCCATAGATTTAATCCCTTTAAACAAATGTAATTAGTTTTACCCCCTTATCTTGAGTCTGTCTATGGCTTTTAGAAAGTTTTCTTTGAAGGTAAACAGGCTTAATTTAAGGCTAAAGCTTTTCGCAATTGCTGGAGCCTTTCAGTCTCTGGTTGCAACATTGTGACATGTGACATGCCTGAGGCAGCTTAAAGAAAAAAAACGGAGTTTAGTGTTTATTCTGGGAGGCTTTTGAGAGCCTTTCTTGCTTTGCACTTGATTCCTGTGTCTTTAAGGGTACAGGGAAGGGATTGGGGGGTGCATTCTTACTACACTGTGGAAGGAGAGCTCAGAAGGCAGGGAGGAAGAAGAAGAGAGGGAGAGAAGAAAAGGGGCCAACCAGCCAGCTGGTAGTGGTGCATATGAATAAATATGGATAAATTCATCATACATTTGTCGGTGCAAAGGAAAAGTGATTTAGCAAAGGAACTGCCACTGAAGAAATTAAAACTGGTACTTTTTTTACTTTTTTTCTACAGTTTGTAATATTTTATTAGATTATAGAATAAAATACAAGAATACAAAAGCAAATAGTAGGACACAGTGGGGAGGAAAGTGATGGGGAGAAGGGAAAAAAGAACAGACTTCCTCTGTTGCGGTAGAAGGAAGCATTAACATTGAATCTCAACTTTTTACTTTTCCATAATATTAGCCATTTCTATATCAACAAATGAATTTAATCAGTAAAATCCAAAATCTCCCCCCCCCTTTTTTTTAGTCAAGTTTTTGACACTTTGCTAAGCACTGGTGGTACTGAAATATTATCATGTCTTAAAAGTGGTACAATCTGTGAAAAGGTTGAAAAGCCCTGCCCTAGCAGGCAGAAATCGGCTGTAGGGTGCAGAGCCCTGCGATCCTTTGGCTGCTACACTACTGTGCAAAAATGGAAGCCTCGCTCCCCTTTTTTGATAGATCCTTTAACCACTCTAGATAGAGAATGAGAAAATGGTATGGTTTGGGAATCTCATTGACAGCCTTCTATTTGTTCTTTCATGATTAGAATTCTAGCTACTATTGCTTTATCTACTTCCTATCCATGGCTTGGTAGCACTTTACTTACCCATTCATCATTCATACTTGCCCACATACAAACACTTAGATATAAATATCCAGGGCCCATTTACAATTATTCTTCTTTGGCAAGGATCATTTTTGCAATGGTTTTTGATTCAGTCCTTAAGGAGGATGTCATTTTTTGTTCATTTCTCAACTCGGCATACAGGCCTTTTGCAGTCAATATTTGACTCTTGGCATCTGTTCATTATTCCACTTTCAGGGACAGAATAAGCAAATGCATAGTGCATAGCAATCAGTATTCCCGTTAAAAGTTTTAGATGATAATTACAATGATGGGAAGCGTGTGCTACAATCCTTTGGTATTTGTCATGATACTACTATCACATTCAATTCTGTTTATATCAATCACATATATACTGTGATGATAATTCTTTATTCAACAAATATCATAAAAAGAAGACATTTATATATTCATCAATTATAGAAATAAATAAAAGCCACTTACCTCCCTTCTCCATGTCTAGTGGGAAATGTTTCATAAAATCATAGAGAGCTAAATTTAATTTTCTTCCCAAACATTTTCCAGGCTACACCTTTGATCCTCAACTTTGACATATAGAGGACTGCAAACATAAAACTGATAATGGTAGAGTTTTTCTGAAAGACACTTTGTTTACCATTAGTGATTTTATCAATTGAAAGGGAACTATTAAGAGAGAATATTCTCATTAACTCAAGGCCTAGTCAAACAAGCTTAGCTGGTGTTTGATGACAACCCAGATTACTAACCTGAAAAATGTGTTCAGTAGGTAATGTCTGGATTCAGGTTTGGGGAAAGGAGGTATTGCTTTAGGGCAGTGGTGGTGAACTTATGGCACATATGCCAGAGGTGGCACTCTGTAGGCACATGCGCCGTTACCCCAGCCCCGCCTCCCCCCGTGGCTGCCTCCTCACCAGCAGCCCCCCTGGAGCAGAATCACCCCTGAGCGCGGCCCAACAGAGAGCGCAGCCAAGGACATAGCCGGGCAGCAGGGACAAGACTCTGCCCTCACACCCCATAGCATGCAGATGATGCTCTGGGGTGTGGGCAGAGGGCATGGCTGCCATGGTGCTGCAGGATTGCCTGGGCAATCTGTGGCAGGCCATGGAGGTGGTGTGTGGCCCTGTGGGGGGGGCAGGGGGCGGGGTGGGGGCAGAGCAGGCAGGGCGGGAGGTGGAGCGGGGGCGATGGGCGGTTTTGGGGCACTTGGTCTCTAAAAGGTTCACCATCACTGCTTTAGGGTATTATACTGATATTGACCAAGACTTTTATGTGTAGGGGGAAGAGGTTTAAACCTTCTCTTCTATTCAATTCCTTGGTTTTCACAGGTTTTTTTCCCTTTTCCCCACCACACATATAAATGAGAAAAGGATAAAAAAGAGAAGAAAAAACAATGGCATAATAGAAGTTATTTTTCCTTTTTTAACCTCTCTGTTTATGCCTGGAAATTTCAGTTGGGCATGGGGCAGGGTATCCTTAAAAAAGAAACAAAAGAATAGCGAGATGGCATGTTTTTTTTGAATATTTCGTGTAATTTAGCCACGAATCCTAGATTATCCTGCATAATCTCAGTGGCATGTAAGGGATCAAAAGCCCATAAACAAGCTTCTGCAGCACATTCGTTTTGAAATTAAAAGTCAATCAAGAATTCATTTTATTGCAGAGAAGTTGCTGCAGAAATTTACCATAGATTCTCTGCTAGAATTTCATGAATCAGATGAATTGCTGTGACTCAGTCTTATCGAGTGACAGCGATTCCTTCAAGAGTTTTTCTCACTTTGCCTGAAAATATCCAGAACCAGACCCAGCATGAACTCTATTTAAATAGAAGAGGCAGACTTTATAGCCTAAAATGGCTATAATCAAACTACAGTACCAGCAGGTCTACCCCCCCATTCAAAATACTCAATATAAATTTATACTACTTATACATATGCAATCATTATAGTGTGTTTGTTTGTGTGTGTGTGTGTGTGTGTGTGTGCTGTGGATGAATAACTGAATCAGTGTACACAACCCTGATAGCACTATGTTGCTTTATTTACCTCTATTCATAGTTTCATGTATGGTCTAACACATGGAAGTCTCTGTACCTAATTCCTCCTTGTCACTCAGAGGGTAAGACAATTAGCCTTCCGTTTCTTATAAACTTGCTGAAGCAGAACAGGGTTATCAGTCTACCAGGAACTACAATCTATTTTTGTTGTTGTTGTTGTTTTGTTTTACACACACAGCTATGGAAGTTCTAGAGCCAAAACAGTCCCATGATGGTGCTAGGAGGGGAGTCATCTTCCCCCTCCCCCGTGAAGTTTGGCTGTCAGTTCTTCTGAGACTTTCTGTTGAGGGCAGAGGTTGGATGCTTAAAAGAGCAACCTAAGAGAGATATGTGTAGCCAGTAGAGGCAGATGGGGAATGGAAAGAATTGTCTGGTTCAATTGCTCTCTGTTAAGTTTGTTCTGCCCCTTATTGGCATCAATATATTAATCGCCTAGGAAAAACTGTGTTCATTTGCATATGTATTCCTCCTATATCTGCATGCACTTTATCTAAGGTACCATTTTTTCCCCCTCAAGCAATTATCTCTAATGGGGCGAGTGCATGCTTCTGAGCATCTCTGCTGACTTCTTTGAAAATTGCTTTCAAGGAAGTGTGAACATCAATACGTAGCTACATTTTGCGAATGCAGTGATTCAGGAAGTGGAAATTAGCTGTTTGCATTAGTCTCTCAAATTAATTCCTCCACCAGCTGCAATTTGAGCAAGGGCTAAAACTTGGTAGGTGTCTTCCTTGACGAGAAATATGATAGAAGAAAGGAAGAAAAAGCAAAATGTTTTGAGAAAAATGAGATCCTCCCTTTAATTCAGCTCCCTTACTCTGATATTTGAATTTTTTTTCCCTTTTAGAATACTGTAAGAGATTATGATTCCTGTATAAAAGCTGAGGTTAAAAACCGAGGGCTTCCATCCCTCCGTGGTTAAAGCAAAGGGGAAACCCTTCCAAGCTCAGCCAGAAGGAAAAGAATACTGGGAAGAATGCAGGAGCTTACGAAGTAACTAGTACAAGCTGTCCATTCCCTCTCCAAAGTGTAAGGTATGTAGAAGATGGTAGAAGAGACAAATAGAAATATTTAGAGAAATAACTAAAGTTTTAGGTTGTTTTAGCACAGCAAACTCTATCATCTTCTGAGTTTTTTTTTTCTTTTGTCAATAAACTTTATCCCTTTTGTTCAGTGTTATTGTGTTAATACATTCTCTGTTATTGTGGCTTCATATAGAGAATTTCAGCCAAATTGCATCCAATCTCTTACTGGCAATTGTACTTAAAACACAGTCACAGCCTCTAGCTACACACTTGTAATGGGCTGACTGAGTTGTAAAGAAAGTAATGAAAATTATTTCCATCTACTACCACTTGCCTTTCTCTATAATGAAAGATCAGTAACCAGCGGTGGATGTTCTGCACACAACTTAGCTTTTCCCATGGAAAGAGTTTTGAGGAAGTACAACACTATAGGCAGCATCTTTAGTAGAGTCTTTGCGGATAGCTGCACTTTGGTGACTTTGGCTTACCTCAGAAACTAAGCTGTCCCTAATTAGTATTTATACAGTGACCGTTCTCAGGCCCACTCTAGAATATTAGTGAAATTAGGAAGTTTTAAAAAAATTCTGGAAGAAAACCATGTCTAGAGGTATGGAGACATTTCTGACACTAAGAACAAGGAATCAGTGAAACAGCTTAACTCCTGAGTGCTCCATTGCTGGAGGTTTTCAAAAAGAGATTGGACAACCTTGTCTCTGGAATGATATAGACTCTCCTGCTTGAGCAGGAGGCTGGACTAGAAGACCTCCAAGGTCCCTTCCAACCCTGTTATTTTATGTTTCTAACACTGCCAAGAAATCTGCATAAATACAATTGCCAGGAATTTAGCTCAACTTGTGAGAAGGCCTCTTCATTTTCAAATTTAAGAGTCAAACTGTTTGAAATCTCCAAATGGACACTTATAGTATCAATTGATTTTCAGTTCTAATAACTAATTTTAGGAATAATTAGGACATTCTATATTAAATTTCCCACTAATGATATGTATCATCATCCAACCATGGTAAATATATAAAGCAATATAGACCCTGCCCTCATTACTGATGTATCAACAAAATGGTGGTTAGATGATTCTACAATGCTCCAAGAAGTTAGTGGGGAAGTGGATGTCATAACTGAGGATAATAGGTGACTCCAGCTTTCCACTGTTTGAATCATAAGCTCTGATGGAGTGTCCTTCAAAAGTGTAGTGATTAAAAAGGTATTTAACACAAACGATGGAGCTCCACAGTACCTCCATATACATTTCCTTTCCTGTGGCACTAATCTTTTTGGTTTTGCTGATGCATTGAAGATCAGTCCTTAAAACCAAATCTTTATTTTAATCAATGTGGTTACTTCTTGAATGTACTTGTCTTCAGTACGTTCACTAAAACAAACAATAGCCCATCTTCTTTTGGCACGATGACAACTTCACTGTAGTTTGCTGGCTGAGTTTCAGAGCTTCTTATGAGATATTTTAATTGCTTTCATTGTTTCTGAATATTTGAACATTGCTGATGTGAAAACTAATCAGGGAAATGAGGTATTAGTAATAGTCATGAGAATTCTAATACAGCTGAAGGGAGAGCCGTTTGAGTCTTTCTGAAAATGCCCAAAATCTAGCCAGTGCTAGCTAAGATCCAGACAGTGTTCTTCTGTCATTAAAGAAAACATACTTGAACCTTTTTCTAAAATTCTCCAAGGCAACTGGCCAAGATCCTTGCAATTTTTAATATTAGAGGTTCTTTGGCACCAGCTGAGCATTTGAAATATATGTTCGGCAATTAAACTTTATTGCTTTCTTTTACACTGAACTGAAAAGTTCCAGAATGAACAAAGCTTGTAAGATAGGAGGAAAAGAAAAAGAACAAACTGTTGTGCTTTAAATGAAGAATATTAACTGGAATGATATGCAACTTGGGCTTCTTTAGAAAAAGAGGGTTGGATGAACTATATTAGATTTGCCCCCGAGTTTTTACTACACATTGCTAGTAGAAGTTTTCAGCTGAGAAGGGAGAACATAGATGCCCATACACACACACACACATACACAAACCATTTTGTTTTAATGTCCTATTTGGTTAGCTGAATTGTTTCAGTTCAATTTGCCCAGGGAAGTTATGGCTCATGATTTGTGCTGGAACATTTCTTAGATAGAACTTGTTCAGGCAAAAATGTAATATATTCAAAGAAGGCTAGATATATCACATGATACATTGACCCATCTGGGGTTACATGCAAATGTACTAGGTGAAAATAAATAATATATAAACTAGGGCTGCACAGCATTCAAGACTCAAAAAGCAAAATGTGACCTGGAGGCACCTGGGCACGCACATAGCACTCACTGGCAATCATTTAAAGCAGCTGCATCTTTTCCTGAGCTCATATGGCTGCCCTTCACAGTTTCCATGTGGCTCTTTTGGAGTAAGGTACTCCTGCCAGTTGCTATGGGTGCACCCAGGTGTACTTTGGACCGTCAGATAAGAATAGTTGTAAGGTAGTGTTTAATTTACAGAATATTCCAATATATATATATATATCTCATTGCTTTGAATCCAGCAAGAGAGAATGTGCTTGCAGGTGGACAAGCAGAGTTGCATCCGTGCGCATTTCCATCCCCGCTTTATGAATGCCCTTTCATGGTCCCTTGGAACTGGGGAAATGTGTCTCTTCGTTCAGCCACCCAGTGAAGAATCCTCATCCAAGGCTAATCAGTCTTCTAGACGAGTGGCCACCGGGGACTAGAGCGGTATCAGAGTCATTGCCTTGATGGATGAATCTTCATTTGCTACTCTGGTTCTGATCAGCAGTTTGCACCTCTGTGTTGCAAGCCCTGCTTGGGGTTAGGGGGATCGTTTCTTCAGTGGACAGGCCTGAAGTGGAGTAGTACTCCATTTCCTCTTCAGTGAATGTTTCCTCAAAACATCTACTTCAGAATACCTTTTCATTACTTTACAACAACCATTTCTGAGTTTTATGGTATTTCATTAAAGCCACCAGAAGGTGATACTGCCCCCTTTCCAAAAATGAAATAAATTCAACTTTTATCGCTTCTTGAAATGGTAGAGCAGTTGTCAGGCTATTTGATGGATTTTCTCAATTACAGGACTTGTGGAGCATTTTATACTTACATCTGCACTGAAGGGTGATATAGAATGTGGGAGACATTTGCTCCCCATCTTTTAGCCCTTATGTATGTCTTTATGAAGACTGACATACGTTGGGGTTTTTTTTCAGTTATAAACATCACAACTTTTCTGGATAAAAATATCTTTTTTTGAGATTACTGTTAAGAAATCGTACAAGAAAGGCAAAAAGATGCCTTTTTATTAATAAATTGTCATATTTTCAGAAGTGCAACTATATTTCAGTAATGGCCAGTCAAATTAATCTATGTTCAATAAAAAAAAACTCACCTCTGAAGTTAGCCTTTTCAAATTAGAGAAGTCTGGATTTCTCAGTCTACAGGACCTGGACATTACAATAATCACCAGTTAAGGATCTTGGCAGGTTTTATGTATATATATATTTATTTAAGAAAATATATATGGGTACCCAACTCATTTTCAATGACTCTGGGTAGCTTATAAAACCCCAATGCAAAGCAATAACCCCCCACTTTCCTTAGTAACAATAATCAGACAAGCACTTGGTGTGTCTCATATCTCTCTGGGGTCCTGAGGCCTGTTGGCAGACCCATGTTTTCAGGGCCTTGCAAAAGAGTATCAAAATGGGGGTTAATTTTATTTTATTTCTGCAGGGATGATGTTCCACAGGGAGGAAGCCACCATAGAGAAGATGCTTTTTCTTGGTCCCACCATAGGAAAGGGGACCTCCCTGCTTCCCCACTCTGCTGGCTGGATAGATATGACTGAGAAAAGATGGTCCTTCAGATAAGACATGGGCTGAAACTGGATGATGATGATGATGATGATGATGATGATGATGATGATGATAATCCAGATCCTTGGCAAGGACTCGATAGATAGACAAAAATGCCAAACCCAATCTGAACATCTGGCTGACTATGTGAGAAGTTAAAATCCAGGAAGAGCAGGGCTATGACATATACCAGTGGTGGCGAACCTATGGCACAGGTGCCAGAGGCGGCACTCAGAGCTCTCTCTATGGGCACGCGCACCGTCTCCCCAGTCCTAGGCCTTCAGCTGGGTTTTATAAAACCTTTTCACTTTAGGCCTTTGCCGTGTGCAAAAAAAAGGTTCAATCAATCAGTCAATTTCAACTTCTTGCGGGGAAAAAAAGATCTTGCAAAGTTGGAATGATTGATTGAACTTTTTAGTCCCACCCAGTCTGCCATTACCACCGCAGCCATGCCTATCCAATGGGCCACACCCACCCAATTGGCCATACCCAGCCAATGGGCCACACCCACCCAGCACCCGATGATGCATAAGTGGGTTTTGGGTTGCAGTTTGGGCACTTGGTCTCTAAAAGTTTCGTCATCACTGACATATACAGTAGTTACTATTATACTGTACAGTGAAGTGTACTTTACAATTAACAACTACTGATTAAATGTAATTGCCTATGAAATAAGGTACTCAAGTTATAAAAGTAATTGATTAGTGAATTGATTTCCCTATCAATATATATGACTAATCATCCTGTATCGTCCATAAAAAACACTCTCACACATGAAATACATACCCCCCCTCCCCAGGCTAGCACACATTTCTCTCGCTTTTTTAAACAGAAATTGCAAAAAAGAAGGGGAAATCAATAGGATGGAAAAGAGATGAATAAACATGTGTAAATAGGAGATGAGAGAATGGAATCAGGAGGAGAGAGACAGAGAGAGAGAAAGAGAGAGAGAGAGAGAGAGAGAGAGAGAGAGAGAGAGAGAGAGAGAGAGAGAGAAGCTCTGTTAAGAATTAAAATTTATTAGGATTGCACAGTCTTTCATTCAAGGAATATACATTTGGCTTACTTTCAGTAGCATCTGTTATTTCCTTCTCTTGCTTATTCCTTTGTTTTTAACACCCAGTTTTGTCACCCATCTCACCTGTGAGTATTCTTCATAAAAAACAGATGTTTCTGTTCTAAGCAAGCACAAATATTATTTTTAAGAGGTCAAATCTTTTTGAAGAAACTCTTTGGTGGAAGACTGTAAAAAACTAGTTTTTAAAAAACTACAAATTTGTAAGCTTTTGTTTTGCAGTGTATACATGTAAGAAAAAAATTGCAGCTAGACCTGTTTTGCCACAAATAATCAAAATGCCACTGCATAAACTTGGCCAGCTACAGCTAGAATTCTATCTAGGATTCTACTATTTATTTATTAAACACATTTATATGGTCACTCAATTTTACACACAGTGACTTCAGGTGGGTTACAACATTAAAATTCCACAATATAAAAACCCATAACACACGTACCCTTTATACCTGCCAGTTAGGAAACTGATCTTGTGTGAAATGGTCCTGGCTCTGCAAGGAATCCCAGTGAGTCTTTGTGGTGAGATATATAGCTGCTGCTATTATTTGACTATGGAGCATTTATACCTGAGCTCACAGAATAAATCCTAGATGTGATTCTAGAAAGCCACCGTGTCATCAAGACCAAGGGCATGAAGTGGAAGAATCTAATTTTTTCTAGCTATGAGCCCATGACCTAAGGGGGGAAACAACACTTTGCAGATATTTCCTTAATAGTTAATAGAGGGGAGCAGTGCTTTTTTTCTAAAAAAAAGGTGCCAGAACTCACACACGTCATACAACCCTCCTTGCCTACCCTATAAGGTTCCATCCAAAAAAGGTGCCGGAACTCCGTTCTGGGCATTCTATGAGGAAAAAAGCCCTGGAGGGGAGTGACTAACGAAAGCAGCCATAAAATTGCTTAGGATCTTCACTGAGATTTTCTAAGCTTTGTTGGCAGGAAAGATGCAAGTGCTTTCAGCTCATTCTACACAGATTCATTACAATGATTGTGGCTGCAAATTCGAACAGAAAAGGATGCTATACTTTGTCTCAGGATCTTGATTACAGTTATCTACACAACACTTCAGGTACCTTCAACTGAATCGCACACAGTGAAGTATGCCTATACCATCTTAGAAATGCAGGCAGGGAATTAGAAGAAAAGGCATTCAGGTTTGAGAGTATGACCACTTAGAACACAGCTGACTTTTAAAAATTTAATAGTTCAGGGAGAGTATAAGGGCAGAAAACATTGTATGTTTTCTAAATGTTATATACAACCAGCAATTTTGACCTTGAGTTCCTGCGCCCACATTTGGTGATGTGGTAAGGAAGGCAAAAGGACTTCCAGTAAAATATTTGAGTTGGTTTTATCTATTTCAAGAGACAGCATTGGGGTTGCTATACTATATGATAAGACCACATAAAGAAGAGGTTTGGCACCAGAGGAGATTAAAACATATGAAGAACGGCTGCAGGTCTTGGGTTTGGCTAGTCTAAAGAAAAGAAGAAATAGGGGTGACATGATAGCAGTATTCCAGTATTTGAGGGGCTGCAACAAAGAAGGGGGGGGGTCAAATTATTCTCCAAAGCACCAGAGGGCAGGAAAAGAAACAATTGTTGGAAACTGATCAAAGAGAGAAGCAACCTGGAATTAAGGAGAAACTTCCTAACAGTGAGGACAATTAACAAGTGGAACAGCTTGCCTTCAGAAATCGTGGGCGCTCCATCACTGGAGATTTTTAAGAAAAGACTGGCCAGTCACTTGTCTAAGATGGTATAGGATCTCCTGCTTGAGCAAGGGGGCTGGACTAGAAGACCTCCAAGATCCCTTCCAGCCCTATCCTATCCTATCCTATCCTATTTATAGCCATCAAGAATTGTAAGTTAATAAATCCAAGCAGCAGACATGACTGTTATTACTGGAGGCCTGAGCAAATACCTAGAAATGACAGACACTTAGTTTGTGCACACTGTATAACTATTTTTGAAATATGCCTCCATTTTCTTCCATTACTTTTGTTGCTTTTTAGAAATTGCCACTATCAATTAAATTCTAAAGTCATTTATAATATAAGGATGCTGTAAATAGGAAACATGCTTCACACTTTTTCTCCATATTGATATCTACCGGTATATGGAATCCTGTGTGATGCAAGATTCTTATGGTGCATTATAAACAAAGTAACAACTTTACAGCAATAGAAAGTATGGCAAGCTTACATTTTCTAGCACTACTATCTGAAGACCCCCTCCCCACAAAATTGATCTCTTCTTTTAGTGATAGAGGCCCATCTACTCCATGTTTTCTAGTGATAGTCTGATCCAGCAAAGCTACCAATAATCATTATAGTGCTTTTTGAGTGTTTTACCGTTCTAAATTTCAGAGGTGCAATGTTGAAAGTTATGATAATTTTAGTACAAATATTGTTGTTGCAATACTTTCTGAGTCTCCAGGGGTGTATTTACAGCCTTATTCTTTCATTATTATTTTTTTAGGTATTCAGTCCAAATGCTGGTCTAAGGAGATACTCTGCCCCAGCAGTCAGCAAAGTCCCCTTTTGGAAAAGGGCTGATGAGTTTCTGTACCACCAACGTGGTTCCTGCACAATTTCACTTATGTGGAAATCAATCACATGGTTTGTTGCTGTTTCCTGGCCTGTTCTACTTTGCTTAGTTATTGATTTCATAACTCTTTGGTGTGATGAGAGAGAAAAGGCAGGCATTCATCTCCATACATATTGTTATTTCCTCACTGCCAATGGTGAAGGAGATTGGCTAGCAGAGTTTTATTTTTTATTTTTTAAAGGACTCCAGTGATATATGAATGTTCATTTCTGAAAGCTCCTGAGGGAACCATTCCAATTGAAGTTTCAAGAGGAACTATTTTTAAAGCAACCCATGCAGGGTCATTGTTCAAATTCTCCCTCCTACTGTCATGTATCTGACAGACAAAATCACTTCATCTGTGATAATGAAAATGTTCATGCATTTAGAGAAACATTTCTCCATGGACACCCTTTCTCCCTTGATGCCTAAAAATAGAGGGAGATTGTGTTTTTTCAAACATATTTAACAGTTCGTACAATATAAATAGCAGGATGCCAATTTTATGACTACGTTTGGAACATATAAAGTTGCCTCATACTGGCAGTCAATTAGTCAACACTCAGATTGTCAACACTGGCACCATTTCAGGCAGGAGTTTTTCCAGTCCTACTTGGAAATGCCAGAGATCAAACCTATGGGGAGACATGTGCTCTATCAGCAGGTTTCAGGGTAATTAAACCTCTCATCACTAATACTTCAAGTCCGTTTAGAAGATTTGCAATTTACTTTTACAAAATGTAACCTACTTCTTGCTTCAGTGGTTGGCAGTTGATCCCAATAATGGAGTTACTTTTTTTCCCGTCTCCCATTTATTTCAACTCATTATCGGAGGCTATCTGAACATGTCCCTGTAGTTTTCCTGGCAAGGTTTTTCACAAGTGGTTTGCCATTGCCTTGTTAAGGCTGAAAGAGAGTGACTAGTCCAAGATCATCCAGCTGGTTTTGTGCCTAAGGTGGGGCTAGAACTCATGCTCTCACAATTTCTAACCTGATGCTTAACCACTAGGCCAAGCTGGGTTTCTAGAAAATACTCACTGGATGCTAAAAATGTTTTTAAAATTCAAGCCATGCTCTGAGTACTGTAGTTCATTCTAGAAGCTTCTACAATTGTACCAGCAGTTTGTAGTTATCATGGGTGAGAAGTGTAAAAAAAATATATCCCATTAAACGCTGCCAATAGAAAACATGGGAAGTGAGGGATAATAAAACTTTAATTCAATGAAAGTGCCAATGAAATCAAACAAAGCAAAGATATTTAGCAGTTCTGGCAAGTAATATTTTTCCCACATGGAAAATGTCACTTATTGTGCTGAAAAGAGAGCCTCATGTTATCCCAAAGCATTCATCCTTTCCCATCTTTTAATGGTGGGGCAGTAAAAGTGTTTAATGTTTTGCCACAGAACAATACAGCTACTAGCAAAGCAACCAACTATCTGTTATTCACTCAATTTTAATTGAACATGCATGCCTTTGGCCTCAAAGCACAGCTACAGTTCAGTCAACAGGTCTCTGGAAATGCAGAAGCATTCATTTAGTGTATCTTCCCACTGCAAACCTACAATAACTCCTCTACAAAATAAATGGAAATATTATTTATATTTGAAGTGCAAATAAAATACTTCATTAGCCAGATAGCATATACACACTTTCCTCTGTTACAGAGCTTTCAGATTATTTTTACTCCAATTGAGGAATAATCTTTGACACTGAACTTCTTCATTATGTCTGAACCTTTGATGGTGTAACTGGATTTTTCTGGGCTTTCATAATATCAGAGCGGTGCTCTTGGCAAGAATATAATAACAGAAACAACCAGGCAAAATTTAAAGATTGGCATATTTATGCCACAAAACTCTTGTTTCTAGCCCTGAATTTCCATGGATAGATGGATTATGGATTATGGATAAAGAAAAGAGCTAGGTTAGGATAAAGAGAGTCCCGTGTTTTGTATATAATCAGTCTGCAGCAATCCCTGTACAGAGCACATAAGGACCCAAATTACAGAAGAAGCCAGAATGTTCTGCACTACCATCTCAGACAAAGTCAGGCCTGCCAGATTTGAAATACTGCATTGCAGGCTGATGGTAAGAGCACTTGGATAGACGGCCCATGATTCATGAAGTTTGTCCCAGGACAACTATTCAGATATCACACTGATGCTCAGTTAATGAAAAATCTACCACATACAGGTGCAAGAATATCCTATAAAGGGATTTACTGAAAGGCTCAAGACCATTTTAAAGATTGAGCTGAGCAGCAAAAATGAGAATCTTATAATTGACAATTGGATTGTCCCTGCAGTGTCACAGGCCTTTAGAATCTTGAAAAGGACAAGAAGATATTGGATTTGGGATGGGTGCGGGGTTGGGATTTTCAAGTTGTTTCCCAAAGGTCCTTTATCACCATTTCAATATATACTTGTACAGAAATCTGCATAAAATATGATTGGTAGTCAAAGATTAAATAGATTTAAATAGATTTCATCACCATTTCATCTCCAACACATATTCCATCTCGTTGTGTTTCTGTAGCTCTGTGACAATAAAAGCATCAGCATAAAGCAAGGTTTGAAGATATCCCCCTCCAATATTTAGAACTAGATAGAGTACCCCGACACAGTTTCATAAGGGCTCTTTACGGCATGGAATATCATCCAAACAAAAAAAAAAAGATGGAATAGGATATGTGACTAGAAACAGAGCACATAAGAAGAAATATAAGATTATACCAGGGGTAGCATGAACTGTCTTGTTGTTTAAATAGAACAGTATCTAGTTTATACTGAGAAGCTATTTTTAAATATCTCCAGGATATTTATCTAAATGTCTTAGATGGAACTGAGGACAGCTCATACCATTAATAAAAATCAAGATTTAAATTGTGACTCCTCTTCTGCCTGAACCAAACAAACTACATAATGGAGAAGGGGAAAAAATTATAGTGAAGAAAGAAGAATCCTTCAAAACTTGTCAATGAAAACTAAGCAAGCTAAGTTGGTTCTGAATGTTGACTGAATATTAAAAGAAAAATGGAAAAAAATACAGGAAACTGATATAAACGAAAGGGTATAATTGAAACTCTGTACAGAAGCATTCAGTGTTATGTTCTATATCTATTCAAGTCTTCCTATGCTTATGATGCTCTATGGAAAACTGTGACATGCATAAAACGAAGAAAATAGCAGACTAAGCACAACCCAAATGCCCTTCAAGAAACAGTAAGGCTATCTACTTATCCTCCATTACATTTGCACATTTATCAAATCACTAGTGCTGGCCCTTATGCTGTGGAAGCACTGAGAATTTGTCTCCATAACTCCCAGATAGCAGTTATCAACAATAATCATAGCCTCCCCTGAAAGCTTATCAGTAGGGATGTAAAACAAATTCAGCACAAATAGATATATAACAGCTCTCATTCTGTAGTCAACAGGCCCAGAGATTATGAGAAATATGGCTGGAAATTGGGTCCCTTCCTCACCTTCCCCTGCATGGACTGTAGCTCCTTCTTTCCCTTTAATGTGCTCAACCATTTACTTTCCTGTCCACTCTTAGGTTTGCTCCACTTTTTTTGTTCTCCACCTGCCCTAAGCCTCTCCTACTGGCCAGCCACTCTGCCTGCTCCATATCACTCTTCTTCTCCAACACATGTGAGCAAACCTGCTCCCACCCACGGTACACAGGCTTGGCCTCTAATCTTCCTTCCTTCTGTCTCCCACCATCCAGCCCACCTCTTCAGTCTGTCCTCACCAATCAGTGTACACCCTCTCTTATTCCTCCCCCTCCCAGCCCATTTTAGAACATGTGATTGTAATTATATATAAAACTTTGTCATCTCTCTGAAGTAAGAATGATGCAATAGAGGGAGACGGCTTTTTCCACTGCGAAACCTGTGACGTGTGGTTCTCTTTCTCTAAGGTGACCCACCTTCTATCAGCATTGCCATTTATCATTCAGATGGGCCCTCCTCACCCAGAGGCAATTCCTAGAGGGCAGCAGAGTCCCTTTTGAGGTCTGGACTGATCACAAAAACTTGGAGGTGCTAACATCTCCCCAAAAACTATCGCCAAAACAAGTCAGGCGGGCTCAATATTTCAACTGGATGAACTTCACTCTCTGCTACCTCCCTGGGGGAAAAAATATTCCTATGCAGTCACGTCAACCCTGCAAAAAACCTGGTCCTAAATATATGGGGCCATTCCCCATTACTAAGGTCATAAACCCAGTGACAGTTGAACTGAAACTGCCTAAGAATCTTAAACGCATCCACCCAGTTTTCTATTGTAGTCTTTTGAAACCTGTCCTGACTCACCCTTGTGTTCTGCCACAAAACCACCCCCTTCCCAACCTAATAGAAGGAGAACATTTCAAGGTCAAGGAAATCTTTGATTCTCACTGCTATAAGGGAACGTTACAATACTTAATTTTATGGAAGGACTTTCCTCCCTCTGACAGAGTGGGTTGAGGCATCCCATGTGTGCTCCCCCTGCCTCACTCACCAATTCCAAATGATCCATCTGTATATGATGTGCTACTAACTATTATTGTATTTTGTTTTGTAGGGCTAGACTTGTTTCCGGTGGGGCAGCATGTCATGGCTGTATCTCACCTATCCAAGCTTTGTGAGCTGTCAACCTGACATTAGCACTGGGGGGAGGGGGGAGGGAAATATTAGAATGTAAGGAAGAAGGGGGGGATGGAAGCCCAGCTGAGCCTTGTGAGAAGCTACAGCCAGGTCAACTAACGATATGCAGAACTGGGAATTGAGCACCTGTTTCCTAAACAATATACAAGCACCTGAATGGACACATGTAGATAACCGGGGGATGGCTGGGGGGGGAAAGGAATTTTCCTTTGTGTTGTTTGTATGTGAAAACCTCAGATTCAGCTTACACTACTTCTGTAACCATTTAAGCTTCAGTAAAGTATACTCTTAACCAGGGCTTTTTTTCTCATAGAACGCCCAGAACAGAGTTCCGGCACCTTTTTTGGATGGAACCTTGTAAGGTAGGCAAGTGTGTGAGTTCCAGCACCTTTTTTTTTTTTTAGAAAAAAAGCACTGCTCTTAACAAAACAAATGGCGAGGATTCTTTCTTTGCTAGATGACTGAGAGGGATGGTTGACACTAGGTTTATATAGGATAAGATAGATCATGTTCATGCTATTGTGTATTTAATATTCTAGTTCTATTCATATATTTTGGTGTACTTTTGTATTGTATAAAACTTTGGTCTAGAATCATAAATATTTTTTTACACTGAACATTTATTTACACTGAATTTCTATTTTGTTTTGTTATGGCCCATGATGACTACAAGCTAAAATATATTAACTTGATTACAGCAAAAAGGATGGCATGGCTGAGGGAAGAAAATCTTCTAACTAGACACAGACGCTTCATAATAAATTTAGCAGGCAGGAGAAATGCTTGGTCCTTTTTCCTAAGAATTATTTAAATTTGTCCCCAAGACAACTTAATTAGGGAAAGTGACCTGAGGGAACAAATGGCAGAGAACATCTTTTGCTTAGTTTCATAAATCATGGTAATCAAATTAGATCCTCTCAAACTGAGTAACACTTAATCCAAATTCTCCTACTCTGTCAATTTAAGCCTTTAATGTGAAGTTGTATTACAGGAAAGCAAACAATAGGATACATACAAACATACACACAAAGGAAATTATGTTCAATCTCTTGCTTTTTCAATATTTCATATCTGTTATTCTCTCCCAAGTTAGAATTGGAATGATGGATCAAGTCATGAAGAAAGTTTTCCAAATTAAGTGGGTTTTTTCCCCTTCAATATACAATTTTCATTAAAGGCAATGTGAGCTCAGGAGCAAATAGATCCCTCCATTTTCAGGAGAAATGTTTTAATGTTTCAAATGTAATTATGGAATGGGGTATGCATCTCAGTCAAAGTGCAGCAGTCTTATCCAAAGTGCAGGTGCCTAAGTGCAATTTGTGTAACATTTTACACTGGACAGGTTCCAAGATTTGGTTTTTCAAACAGTTAAAATGTGTTGCAAGCCTTTAAATACAATATCTGCAAATTTAAGCCTGAGAGAAAGTGTTTCTATTCTGCAAACTCTGTAAATCTGAAGTGCACCCTACAAAAATATCAACGATTGCCTCAAACCATGGAGGCTTCTCCAGGGAACTTTATGGCTTTAGTTTAGGAAGTGACAATGGCCTATATGTGGTTAAAAGAGCTCTGCAAAGCATTCAAAACAGTGCTTCACAAAATGCATTGGAATGCACAATGGCGCCAAGCTTCCTTCCTCAAAGTTCTTCCCTTAGAACAGTGTTTCTCAATCTTGGTAACTTTAAGACTTGTGGACTTCAATTCCGAGATTCTCCAAGCAGCATGCTGACTGGGGAATTCTGGGAGATGAAGTCCATGGGTCTTAAAGTTGCCAAGGTTGAGAAATACTGCCCTAGAAAGCTTATATAGCTGCTTTGAAGGACTTCCTAGGTCATCACCATATGCCTATGCAAGCCAAGACAGCACTTTGGCTGGGAAAGTTGGCATGTGAGGCCACTTTTAGCTATTTAGTTCAGATTTCTATTACCAATTCTTCTGGCAAGTAGTCATTACAGAAATCTCCTTGCTGGGAAGATCAGGAACCATGTATCTCTGTGAGGATCCTCTGTGAGGATCAAGAAACCTCTAATTGGCCAATCCTTCATCTTATTTTTTCTGATTATTTCTGCATCATTCTAAATCTAAGTTAAAGAGGTGTCTTTCAACTTGCTTTCACAAAATTATTTGTGCAACCTCAGCAAGTTGGGCTTTTTGATATAGATCTAATTTCAAAGAAGACTCCCTCTTAATGGACTTGATCATTTACATAGAGTTTTAGTCTAGGGAGCAACGCTTTCCTGGAAGCCCTATCTCGTCCTCAGACCAAATCTGGAAACAGCTTGGCTAATGGTTATTTGAGGGATCACCTATCCCTAACACTGTCTGCCTGGCCAGTAAGAAAGGACAAAGTGGGTGCATTCTGGATCCCATCAATTAAACAATATCATCTTTTGGAACCTAAGAAGTGTGCCTTCTCTGTTGTGATGCTTGCCCTCTCTAACAGAATCTTTCCAGAGATCCATAGGTTCCCATCCTGAGGGTGTTTCATAAGTCTTGGAAAGCCTGGGTTTGCTCCCAGACCTGGGGATGGAATGGTTACTAGACCCTGCCTGATTTTGGAGCGTTATGTTGTTCTGTTTAGGGGAAGTTGTGTGTTCTTTTATTCCAAATGTTCATGACCTTTTTTGTTGTTCTTCATGGCATGTAGTTTTTAAATTTTTATCATGGCATGTAAAGTTGTAAACTACACAAGGATGGAGGGGGACAGATGATAGATGATAGATGATAGAGACAGAGATAGAGATAGAGATAGAGATAGAGATAGAGATAGAGATAGAGATAGAGATAGAGATAGATAGAGATAGAGATAGAGATGAGAGAGAGGGAGAGGGAGATTTTAAAAGATTGGACTGATTCCTGCCACAGAGATTTTTCCCCTCAATTAGAGGACTGGAAGGCAGGTAGCTTCCTCACAGGAGCTTCTCTTCTGCTTTGCTACTTCCCATGCAGAATCTGGTATTCTTGGCCTGGACAAAGAACACCACCATTCCACTCATTGAAAGCAAATCTTCCTCCTGCCATCAAGCCAAGCAGCTGACAATGCCTGGGCCACCTCGTCCTTTCTGCAACAGAATCCTTACATGAGGAAGTTCCTACTCTTCTCTATTGGATACCAGTGTATTTCTGGCAGGAATGCTTTTTAAAAACAAAAAATCTTTAACTCTGGAATTTTGGAAACACAACTTTCAAGTATTGCAGGAAAATACACAAATCAAGATAATAATGAGTCTGGGTATGTATGCTCGTGTGATTCTATTTTTACTTTAAAATTCCAGAATTATACCAGTGAAAATACCAATATATTGCTGATTAGAAACTCATACGTTTTTAGTGAACTTTTGTTTCAGAAATGCTAGAGGGGCAAAATTAAGGCGTTTTGTCAAGACAAATATTGAGAATACATAGGAAATAGGTGGGATGGGGAAGTATGCTAAGTTAAAACTGCTTTTAGGCTCACAAACAGACAATTCTATCCTTTTTTCCATAGGAATTCCAGAGGTGCAAAATACTAAAGTTCTGCAGATGATGCACTACAATATCCTTTTTTTAAAATGACAAAAAAAGTGTATTTACGAGTAGACAGGCTACTCCTACATTGGCACAGAAAAATGTGCTTTGAAGATAGAAGCAAACAAGTGAGGTTCAGAACTAGGTTCAAAAATGCAGCTGGAATTCTTGCATTTTTTTTAAAAAATGAAAAAATGCCTTTGCAGATGTGTACATTTATTCTGAGGATATTTAGGGAACAAAACTGGGGAAATCCAATGAACATCTTTGCTGTATTTGGCACTATCCTCTGCCCGAAGCACAATGGATCTGTTACTCCTTTGAAAACCTGCATGGTTAATTCAGTTTTTTCTACCTAAATACATTCTCTTCATTCACACAGGAAAAAAAATGAGTTGAAGACCAAAGGATCTGGAAACATAATCTGGAAACTTCATGAAGCAACCATCATACCAAAAACATACTGAATGTTAAAAGATTCACCCAGAAGCGGTCTAGGTAAAGATTCAGGATGCCTGACATTAAATGACAAAATGAGCATCTGAGAAACTGATGTTGAATTCAGATCCATGCTGCTTTTTCATTTGATTGATTGTTAACTGGTGCTGCATTTTAATGCTGCATTGATGTAAGCCATTATCTTTTTTATGTGTCACTATGATAGGTGACATATATCTCTTGTAAATACATAAATAAAAGAAATAGCACTACATTCAAGAAGGCCAGAAGTTTAGAATAACTGGTTTGACAAAGGCTGGAGCTTATATGGAGAAGATGTGTGCCCCAATACATCATCATCCCTCTGTCTTTTGCATTGAAAGGCATCTGTGTCAGGAACAGAAAGCCTTCTTCCATTGTAGCCCCTTACATGTGGTGTAAGCTCCCAAAGAGAAAAGCAGATGAGATGTTCTTTCCTCTTATGAAAATAGATAGAAGCTGTTCTTTATTTACATAGGTATTGCAACAAATCAACAGGGATGACAAATCCTGTCTGTGAGTCCAAAGAAATTGTGCCCAGCTAAACTAGATTCTTACCATCAACTTGTCTAAGAGCTTAGGTTTCAGAAGCCTTGCAAAGGTAACTGCAGAGTGGATTGTTGGAAAGAGATAATCCGGACTTCCTGCTTCAATGTTTTTAGGTAGGATGTCTTGCTGGATCTTCAACACAATCTCCAGTTTTATAGAATGTGAAAGATAACAAAGTCAATTTTCCTGTTATTTTGACTAATCAGGTAAAAATGTTCCTAACTTTTTTTATTATTATTTGTTGGTTTGTTTGTTTGTTTGTTTTATCTATCTATCTATCTATCTATCTATCTATCTATCTATCTATCTATCTATCTATCTATCTATCTATCTATCTATCTATCTATCTATCTATCTATCTATCTATCTATCTGCCTATCTGCCTATCTGTCTGTCTATCTATCTATCTATCTATCTATCTATCTATCTATTTATCTATCTATCTATCTATCTATCTATCTATCTATCTATCTATCTATCTATCTATCTATCAAAATTATACAGCCACAAAATAAGTGACTCTGGGTGGCGTACAGCAAAATGAAATATCATGAATCTACCAGCAAATCAAAATGTTCCAAAATGTTCCAAATGTGCTTTTTCTAAAAAACAACTGAACTTTCTTGGGGGATTTTCTCTTTGAAAAGTCAATTACAACTGAAGAAACTTCTTGGAGGAGAAGGAAAAAAAAACAAGGAAGTCCAGTTGCCTTTTGGAAAAAGCACCTTTGGGTGATTGGGAATCTCCATAGACATTCAGCAAATGAAAAATTATTTAGCACAGAGGTCCCCAACCTTTTGGGGACCATGGACCGGCTGGAGAATAGAAGATGAATTCCATTTCTTTCAGCATTAAACTAACTTGTCAGATGCTTCAGGAACATTGTACAAAAGGTTACAGACTAACCACTAAGGACAGTGATTTCCCCTGGCTTGGAGTATGGCATAAACTGGGAAGGCTCTATATTTGGCCTGCTCCTTGCCCACCTAACTCTATTGCATTCACATCTTTTTTAGCCCTTTGTCATATAAAGTTTCCTTCATCAGGAGATGCTGGTCATTCAGGCTGGCAGATAAGGCAGACAAAATGTACAACAGTTAATTTCAGTGGCCACATGCTAAGATTATAAATAGCTATTCATATGATGGATTTTTTTTACTGATATTGTTAGTTTACCTGCACATTTTTATTATTCTTTTTTTTTTAAGAAAAAATGCAAAACATGACAATAGGTGGAATCCAAGCCTGCATTAGCTGAAGATAATTGCTATTGAAATCATTGCCACTTAATTAAGTCATAACTAATATATCCCATACATTTCAATGAGGCTTAAATTCATTTTAGTTAGTTGGGATCCAATCCATCCTTAAGATTTCCGTAAGATTTTTGCCAGGCGGTTTATTAAACTGAAAGCTGGTGCAAAAATGTTGTAGGTCCCCAACCCCCGGGCCATGGACCAGTACCGGGCCGTGGCATGTCAGTCCATACAAACAAGCAGAGCCCCATCCGCAAGATGCAGGCAGCGCACAAAACCACACACTCTCCGGTCCACAGAAAAACTTCTCTCCGTGGAACTGGTCCCTGGTGCCCAAAAGGTTAGGGACCTCTGTTCTAGGACAGGGCTTTTCAATCGGTGCCCAATGTGGTACATTAGTACGTGGCAAGTGATACACAGCCCTGCCCAGCCAAGTGTAGTGGGGGAGGGAACAAGCCAGCACAGTGCAGGACTTACTGTGAGAGAGTCCTCCGGAGCTGCAGAATGGCTGGGGCGAGGCAAAGGCCCCAGGCTTGCTTCCGGCTCACCCAGATGAGAAAGGAGGAGATGGGGCGGAGACAGGAGAGGCTATAAAAGGAGGCAGTTTGGGCGGGAGAGGGAGAGAGAGAAAAAGAGGCAGCCTTGGGAGGAGGCAGAGTCAGTTCTAGCTGCACCGAAGGGAAGGAAGGAGGAGGGTGGGGGGAGAGGAGAGGAGATCAAGCAGGCCGGCCATGAGCCGATCTAAAACTTCTGTGGCAGCCACCTGTGCTGACAGCAACAAACAGGCAAGAAATGCAGCGGGGGAGAGGGCGCCCTCCACGAGGAATGAAGAAAGGCAGCATCGGCTGGAGGTGAGGCACGGAGGGAGGGAGGGAGGGAGATGGAGAGTGGAAAGATTATTTTGTGACTTTGAAGTTCTGGCATTTGTCCAATGTGGGCTTTGTGTTCTTAAGGAGTGTTTGGCAATTTCTATTTGGTTGATGGCTGATGTCTCATGTTAGATTCTATTGCTCTGCTATTGTTAGCTGTAAGCTTTGCTGCAAGGGATTTTGAAGCATTTTTCTCCTGAATGGATTTTGCCTGTAGCATTCCTTTACTTATGAATGGAGCCATTTGGGGAGGCTGCCAGTACTTACTACATTTTTTTTTCTTCCTTAAGTGCTGGCTGCCAGCTCCTTAACTTTCCTTTCTAGCCAGTAGTTAATTCTTAAAGGGGAATGCGCCTTTTTAAGCTAGTTCCCTCAGCGGCTTGTCTTTTCTGTCTCTGGAGGTTTTTCCTTGTTTGATGAATATATGGAAGAGGAAAAATATGGGGGGGGTTTCAAATTCTTCCTTCAGAAGGAAATGGGAATGAGAAAGAGGGAGGGAGGGAAGGAGGGAAGGAAGTCCCACCTTAGCACTTGCAGCCCTGCCATTGACTTTGCTTGTCAAAAGGTTGCAAAAGGGGATCACATGACCCTGGAACAGTGACCTTCATAAATATGAATCAGTTGCCAGGCATCCAAATATAAATCACATGACCCTGGGCATGTTGCAATGGTCATAAGTGTGAAAAATGGTCATACGTCATTTCAGTGCAATTGCAACTTTGAACAGGGGGTTGGGTTTTTTTTGGGTCATCAAGCTTTTGACACCTTGCTAGGTAGTACTCGAATAGTGATACAATCGGTGAAAAGGTTGAAAAGCCCTATTCTAGGGAACCAAAGAGAAAGCCTGGTTTCATTAAATTCAAAACTTTTCCCTAAAGAAAGTCTAGTGCAATTGTCCTTCAGTCAATCCTTATGTTATCCAGTTTCTACAACAACTGCCCATAGGCAGAGAGAGCCTGGCTATCAAGGCGATTATGTGCTTTAACGTAGGTGATCATCTCTGAGCTATAGAAAAGTGCTGTAATCAATACACAACCAGTGGTACAAGCTGGAGGAAGACTGAATTTATAAATCCCATCATCATAAATAGCTATCTTCTTGTCATCTCACTAATCAATAGCAATGTTATTGTTTGCATTATCAGCCTATAGGCTTAATCAATATATCTCACTAATGGGTAATAGGAGATCAGATTGAATTTTGGCTCAGCAAGGCAATCTGAGGACAATGAGGATTTGCGGTCTTAGCAGCATGATATGTTTCTGTCTGACACAATGCAATTTGTATCAAGTTATGTCAGGATGCCATGGAATACATAATGAATCCACCTGCAAAACCTTGCTAAGAAGAAGCAGAGAATAAAAACTTGGTCTGGTTCACCATTTTTGGTAATAAGCAGCCCATTTGTAAGTATGAGTTGTCTGTAATTCAGATGTTCTTAATGGCCTATACTACTGAATTTTAAGGTTGGTCAAGGGAGAATCTGAATTAGAAAGTTCAGCTTGTAACCTAGAAAATTGTGAATGAGATTTGTTGACTGTAAGGATGCAGTTTAAACCACACATATGTCCACAAACACACACACCTTAAGGAATTGGGGTAAGAAAGTCAGGAAAGTTCATTTTGGAATGATGGAGCCATGTTCATGATCTGATAAGGTGAATTGAGCTCTACAAATTTTATGCTGTACTAAACTTACTTACTTATTTGATTTCTATAGTCACCCATTGCTGCAAATGACACTGGGCGGCTCACAATTCAAAACATACATTAGAATTAAAATTTAAAAAACATTTTAAAACAATAAAAACAGTACAAAGCATTAAAACAATAAAAATATTAAACTTACTAACCTTTCACTTGTTACCGATTGCTGCTTGATGACTTGCCAGCCATATGTGAAATATTTGAATTTTTACAGTTGCCTACAGCAATGAACAAAAACATCCTCAAATAACCACGTAATTGATATTGTTAAATTCATGTTAAATTAGATGACATTCCTTCCCTGGTACAGGTATTTCTCAATTTACAACAGTTCATTTAGTGACCGTTCAAAGTTACAACAGCACTGAAAAAAGTAATTTATGACCATTTTTCACATGACCATTGCAGTATCGCCATGGTCACGTGATCAAAATTCAGACGCTTGGCAACTGACTCGTATTTATGACGGTTGCAGTATTCCGGGGTCATGTGATCACCTTTTGTGATCTTCTGACAAGCAAAGTCGATGGAAAATCCAGATTCACTTAAACCTGCTACTAACAAAAAGTTTGGGTTCAACTATGGTCATAAGTCAAGGACTACCTGTAAAGTTTGAAAATATTCAGGCTTGCTGCATATCCAGTACTGCTTATTTTATGACTTCAGCTTAGCAAAGTATGTATGTAAAACATAAACATCACATCAATTAAATGTGTATTTTTATCTACAACTACCAGGGATTAACCCTATTCAGACTCAGAATTGCCTGAACCATGGGTGGCAAATAAATCAGATAGATAGATAGATGATAGATAGATAGATAGACAGACAGACAGACAGACAGACAGACAGACAGACAGACAGACAGACAGACAGACAAAAACAATTTCAGCAGAATGTATCTATATGTAAATAGGAACTTACTGCAAAACCAATTGAAAACACTGGACTCTACATATGAATCAAAGGCAGTTTAGGGAAGTGCACATTATATAGAAATGATCCCATTTTATTCTGTCAGTTTTTTCATACATTTTTAAATGACTTTTCCAGTCTGTCAATTAGTTCTGAGTCCATTGTTCAAACATATCTTCCATATATCCTATCTATGTTAAAACATTTTTGCTTCATTCTATATTTTTATGTCAAATTTAAGTGTTCTTCTTTCATTGTAATCTTTAGTTTGTTCTGATTCTCTCTAGTATCCATCCATCCGTCAAAGTCTCATCCTATAATTTTTTAAAGAAACTTTTTTAAAAGTATTTTCCCATGGAAGAATTCTTACAATTAATTCCAATATCTTATTTCAAATCCATCCGGACCCTTAGTCTGTTTGTAATTTTCCAGAATGAAAGTTTATTCCAAAGCTGTTTATTCCCAAAGAATTTGTTTAAATTCTTAAACTTGTATTTAAAACGTCTTTCACTAGGATTGAAAGAAACTGTAAATCTTGTCTTAACAGCTGGAAAACAGTTACAACCAAAAGTGATTAGAAAAGGAAGTATACAAACCCAGTGTCCTGTTTGAAGTTGACAACCATGCTTTCAACAATGGTTATTCCCTCACCTCTCTGACTGTCTTACTGTCTCCTTGTGAGGAACTACTGTCTGGAGCACTTGTGGGTTCGTCCAGAGAAGAATTATGGTGAGCTACTCTAGTCACTGGCTCTTCATTCCGCAGTGGTTTTAGCAGAGCCATCTTCAGTTTGATATTTCTTTCCCAGATGTGTCTTCTCCTCCCCTTTAAACTTCAGTGAACATTTTTTAAGTCCAGGACAGCCAGAAAACATTCAGAAGCCACTCAGGCAGATGTTTTCTGGCTGTCCTGGACTTAAAAAATGTTCCATCCCCTTTTGCCCAGATAGCAGTTCTTGCATATTTGTGCTTTCCTTATTCTGCCCCACCCCTGGCTGAGGGCAGGTAGACTGCCACTAGAAAAAGTATTGCCTTTCCCCTTAGCCAGAAGGTTCATGACTCAGAATGGATGAATTTGACAAAGGTTGTACCTCTACTATCTGAAATGGACAAATTTGTTTTCTTTTTTTTTTAATAAAATTTTTATTGATTTTTATAATTAAACAGTAAATAAGAATATGATGCATTTATATACACAAGCAGAAAAAGCAAAAATCAATACATTATCAGAAAACTCTCGGCAGTCCCCGCCTTGCCTCCACCCTCATCCACTTTCCTATCCTTCCTCCCTCTAACCCACAACCTCTCCTCCTTCTTCCTTACCACCTAACTACGTCCCCACTCCTTCCTTACCACCTCCTCGAGTGCAATTGGGGATACCAGCCGAGCATCTCTTCCTATCAATTCAATTATTATTTACCTATAACATGTAAATACATCAATTTTTATAATTCCCCTAAACCCCTTCCCCCCCGGACTTCCCGGAACTAGATACAGGATTAAAACACATCCCACTCCATATCTAAATTACAATTTAACTAAACAAGCATAATACTATCAATATATACCTACTTTAACTCTAATAAAGCAATAAGTAAAAACAATATTTCTACTCAGAAACTATATAATATTTATTCACTCCATACTTTCTCTAAATATAATCTATCCACCTACAACTTTTAAACTTTATGTAATTTTTTTCTTACATTTTACATTTAAATTTTTCCTTCACTTTCTTCCCTCTTAAGTCAATACTTTCAAAAAAAAACAAGAAAAAAAAAGAGTCTTAAGTCAATACTTCCTGCTTCACAGCTGGAAAAGTAAAATAAAATCCCAATCTTAAGTTTATCAAATATTTTACATCTTTCAAAATACTATAAATTCTTTACAAACATACGCTAATTTCTTCCATTTCCATAATAAAGTCTCATTTCCAGCATCACAACTTATCCATCCTTTGGCTTATGAAGCTTGCTAAGCATTTCCTGCAGGTCTATCGTTGCAAATCCCTTTAGTCTCGCCCCTCCCACTGACTCCGAAGGCAGTGGATATGTTATAGATACAATTTCTTTTTGTTGTTCTTTTTCTTTACGCCTATAGGCAGCACGGGTCATCCTCTGCTCCTTCTGAGGGTCTCCTGTAGATAATGACATGGTCCCAGGCAGTTCCACAACAAGTTGCTCCATCACAGCTTCCTGTGCTTTAGGTGTGGGTGATGATGACAAATCAGCTTTCAGGACCGACAGATAAAAGTCTTTAGCTTTTTGAACAGAATTTAATCTGTATCTGGTCCCCGAAAAATTTACCACAATACCCAAAGGAATCTCCCATCTAAAAGGAATCTGCCGCTTCTTTAACTCCTGAGCCAGAAAAGTAAAGTCCTTTCTTCTTAAAATCTTGAGTTAAAGTCACATTTTAATTGAAGTAAAAATCCCCTGTCAGGTTCCGTCTGATCAAAAGTTACTCACAAACAGATACAAGGTAGCAGCAGTGGCGGCAATGTCTAGCTTCGCTCCGAGGAGCGAAGACGCTTCGAGCTGCGGAGAAGAGGTCCGGACTCCGGGGGAGTTCTCACCTTCATCCCCCCAGGATCACTCCTGGGGGGACTAGGGAACTCAACCCCTATCCAGACCAAACTCACTCTCTCCCCTTCGCCCGGGGAGAAAGTTCCGAGCCACAAAATAGCTGATCCCCGCTGTTTTGACAGCTTTGACGCAGTCCCGGGCAGGAGGCTGAGAAGAAAGCCTCCTTCGGCGAAGCCTCGCCACCGGAAGTCCTCAACACAAATTTGTTTTCCACGTATATTCTGGAGAAAGAAGTATCATAAAATCCCTGAGGCCATTGGATAGAAGCCTAATCCAGATATTTACACGGTCTTTCCAGTGGGAACAGAAGCTGATGTTAATTGCCTACCTAATTGCCATGACTAATTATCATTTCATTAGCGTGGCACAACTTTTTGCAAAATGAGTATATTTTTGCTGCATGACAGAATTTTTAAATTTACTTTGATTATTGCATTTTTAAGTATTAAATATTCTCCTGCAGAGTCAGTAGACTCCAGTCTACTGTATAAGAAATGAATAGAGAAATAAAAACGACAGAACTGCTTATGCAAATGTTTTGAAATTTTGTACTAATAATCCTACATTCTTTTGGTAGCAAATTTTCAAAAATAGATTGTGCAACCTTGAAATCATCTGTCCATAGCCTAAACATTAATTTTAATAATATTTAATGCTAATGTATTAATATTAAATATCAAAATGTTAATGATCTCATTTATTTGAGAATTCTTTTGTTGACCCCAGTTTTTCTGACCATGAATTGCAGGAGGAAGTAAATCATAGGGAGTTGCATGAAATCAAATCAGTCCATTCATCCATTTGGTTCAGTGTTGTCTACACCAATTTTTCTCAACCTTGGCAGCTTGAAGATGTGTGGTCTTCAAGCCCCAGAATTCCTAATCACACACATGTAATTTTGGCACATTTGGGCCCGTATTGTCAAAAGCACAATTAAGTCCCATTTTTTTCTCAGCATCCTCACACGATTCTAAGCAAGGTATAAGTCAGCATACCGCTGCTCACATACCATCAACCAGATGGTACATGCAGCGGTATACTGATACACATTTAAGATGCTCAGGAGAATGATTCAGTGAAGGACATTATCAAAAATAAATTCTGCATATTCAAATAAACAATATTTATCCGATAATAAAGGCATTAAGTTGGGTATCCATTTAAGAAGAAGACAGAAAAGTGATGAAAGTCACTAGAGATTTTTAAAAATGGAGCATCATCAGCTAGTCTTGTTAAACCAACATTGAGTCTTAATTAAAGTTCTCCTGGACATTTAGGATTCATATTATATCCTGATTGCAAGCTTAGTGCTAAAGAAAATTAGTAGTCTTCTATTTTATACCAAAATCCATGGTGCCAAGGTCTTTATTCTTTATAATTATTAGCACTAAATATAAGACTCAGGATAGGGCACCAGTGATATTCCCTTCAAACACAGGGTCATAATGGTCTCTAAGATAGGACACAAAGGTTCTAACATATTTGTTATTTCAAAAAAAAAAATCAGGCAGAAATTTGTAACCAATCAATTTCATCAATCAATAGGTGTGTGTGGATCAATAGACAGGCAGGCAGGCAGGCAGGCAGGCAGACAGACAGACAGATAAATCCCAATATATCTAGTTGAGTAAGTTATTCTTTAAAGCAAAATAAGGAAGTTTTGAAGTTTGTCTATCCTTGTGATGGACTCAAGCTTGTGATTTAATTAAACCCATCTTCCAATTTTCATTTATATTCTGAAAAAGCACCCTCATGGCAAATGTTCCTATGTAGTGTGTTTTCCAAAAAGCTAAAATGCATTAAGTCACATTAAAATGCTCTTTTGGTTCCTGCTACTGCCATGAGATCATCCCTGACAGCATCTTTGAAGCATGACAAAAAAATTCTTTAAGAATTACTAATAAATTAATAATCACCACATTTTGTTTTCCTGATGACTCTAGATTTTAATCTACTACAACTATTGCCCAAGGCTATGGTGCAAAGGTGTTTATAATTTTTTCTTTTACTTTAAAGAATTAGTGGTTTTACAAAGATATTTGAATTGCTACTAGTTAATGCCCAAATAAAAGTGAGAAAAACAAAGATATATTGGAACAGCAGCATCCCATCCAAACCTGCTCAGGTATCATAGTGGCCCCATTTATATGTAAATAGATCACAGCACTTCATATTGGCATTGGCTTGGTTGCTGATATCATAGAGATGGAGTATGGAAAAAGATAATGTGACTTTGGTGCTAGAATTCTGACATCCATAAGCAACTTTCAAGACTTTACAAGATTAAATTTGCTTATCTGAGACATCACAGATCTTTGAATGGCACCTTGTGGATGCAAATCAGTTCAACATGTGTCCAGCTTTTCTAGATATATACATAAATAAACAAATATTTGAGGGGCATAAGATAAACAATAGCTATGTTTGTACAATGTATTAACCTCAAACCAGATAAGCTACATTATTATTTGATAAATCATGATTCATAGTCTAGGAAATTGGGAGATCTAGAAAATTATGGTGTATTCAATAAACCATAATAAACCATGACTTATTATGTACAAGCTCAGTTGTTGAATTACTAAATTACAACCCTCAGATTAGAAATGGATTGGAAGTTCCATCTTAAAGCCAACTCTTTTGAAAATAACATTTAAAGCATTTCTAATGGACTGATGACTTAATTTTCTCAGGCTGTTTTAAAGCGTCATCTTGGATCCTTATCCCAGATACTATTCTGCACATTAGGACTCCTTCCTTTTTAATTTTTATCAGTAGAGCAACACAAACTAGATGAAATGATTGAAGCTATCTGGTAACAAGAGAGAAGACAGAAAATATGCACAGTGGTTTTCTAACTGAGTTCTGGCTAAAGGGAGAATGAAAATAAATTGAAGCAGCCTTAAAAAAAAACAGTCTGTAATGCTTCATCTGAGAACAACCGGCACAGATTTCTTATAAATCCATTGCTTTTTATACAATAGGCATAGTCTGCCCTTTAGTGTTCATTGAGGAGAAGTGCAGGAAAAACACTAAATTTCATTTTCAGCTCTTCTCCATATAATACATAGTCCTTTTTATTACATGATCACAAAAGTAGCAATCCTGTGCCCTTCAAAAATTGTGGACTATCATTTCTATAGCTTCTTTCCAGAGCAGCATGGTGGCCTAGTGGTGAAGATATTCGCCTCCCATTCGGAAGGTTGAGAGTTCAATCCTAGGTAGCAGCAGATGTTTCTCTCCTAGGGCACAAAGAAAAAACATCTGCTGTGAACTCTGTGTGGTGTCAGGAAGGGCATCCGGCCAGTAAATGCCAGTAAATGCTCCATCAATCGCCGTAACTCTATACCTAAATTAAATTAAGGGATTACAGGGTTGTAAAAGGGAGCTTTTAAGCGGACCCTGCCATAGTATGGGAATAATGCTAGAAAGAAGACGACCCTTATAGCTTTTTCCCATTTGTAAAGATAATTGGGAGTAATGAAGAATATCTGGTGAGCATCAATTTGCCTGTCCATGCATTTCATTTTATTCCAAAGAAGCCAATGAAATGAATATTAGTTGCATTAGAAATACTAGGTCTAGACTGAAGAATTCTACCCAGAATTTTCATAGCCCTCATGTAAATGGGCCATTTTATCCAAGATTAGCAGGGAAAATTCACTGCCTATTCTGCCTCTTCCCTCCCCAGTTGCAAGGGCATTTTCATGAGATTGGAAATTTCAGCATCAGGAAGAACTTGGGGGTAGAGAGGGGTAAGAAATCTTCAGGATTCTCTACTACAGTCCCACATAAAATCAAATTTTAAGCCACTCATTGGGTCAAGAAGGAAGAGATGGTGGTTACAAAGTGAATACTTTCATTCTTCATCTCATGCTTCTTTACCTAAGACTAAGTAAAATTTAATTAAAATCCTGATGTTCTCCTCCTATTCCCCTCTTCCCTTCTGAAAACTTTTTAATTATATATCAGGAAGGAAGGAAGGAAGGAAATATATTCCCTATACTATTTTTATTATGGGCACTTCCACACCACCACTGTTTTCACACTCTGTGCCCTCAAAAGCACTTTACAGATAATTTGTTATTATTTCCACTTTTATCTTCTTGAGATGTTGAGAATATGAAGTGAAAATCACTGCCTTCCTGAAACTGCTGCAGATTATGCAGCAAAAAAGGGGGGGATTTATCTCACCTTGGAGAGGAAAGGAGCAATAACTTGTCATTCTGCACTCTGATTCTTCTAAATTAAGTTATGGGTGTTACTGAAAAATCCTTTCGCCTTTTATAAACGGAGTAACAAATTTAAATCCAAACCAATCAGTATTGCAAACAAGAATATAAAACAATGTAAAACAGCTTGTCAAATGAGATTGAGATAGTAATGGTCAACTCATGCTAAGTAGTTGTTAAGAATGTAGAAAATAAATATTAAGCACTTCTCCAATTACCTTCTCTATCATTTTCCAGAGGCCCTACTTCTTTGTATGCCTCTGTATTTGGCCTCTGAAATCCATCCAACCATCCCCCTCAAAGGAAAAGAAAAAAATGGGCTCAGTGTTTTGGTCCCATGAATCTCTGGGAACATAAAAAGAGGAGTAGTGGATCACAAGACACATTTTATACTAAAAAAGGAAAAGCTGTGAAAGGCAAAAAAAAAAAATAGCATATAAAGGAAGCCATTATTTTATGTACTCAATAGCTCTGTGCTAGTCCTGTCACAAGGTTTATCTATAACTTCTACACATTTTTATATTGCAATGGGTTGTAAACTAGAAATGTTCCCCTAACAAAAATGGACTAATATGATATAACAATGCTCTTGATGTACTTGCCTTGGTGCAGTTGTATTGGGGGCTTATTCATCCCGTTATCTTCCTTAGAGTGAAGGCTGAGGATGATATAACACATACCCAAAGGTACATTAGGTTCAAATTCCTGGTATGGAACAACTCGTCACAACTAACTCACCATGGCCAACTTGCCACAGTCAACTCGCCATGGCCAACTCATCACAGAACAGCTCACTGTGGGAGAATTCAACAATTCAATTCTTTAAAATAATTTTAAAATAATTTTTATTTTTATTCATTCACATTTTATTTTGTCTCTCCTTTGGCATCCTTTCTTTAATGATTCTATTTCACCATTTCTTCAATATTAGTGTAACTCTTTCCCCCAGTGAGCTGGCCCGTACAAGTTGGCCATGGCAAGTTGTCTCAGGGTGAGTAGGCTGTTGCAACTTGGCCGTGGCGACTTAGCCAAGGCGTGTTAGCTCTGGCGAGTTGTCATAGACCCATTCCCATTCACCCAAGGGTCCCTTACAAAGACTGGCAGTGGTCGATATTTGCTAGCCTAATATTTCATAATATTTCATTCTTTATTTCCTATCATTTGTCAGAATGACAAGAATTTAAAGTGGATGCCCTCTCCATGCTTTGGTTATTCACTTCTTCTAAAGTGTGATTCAGAAAATGTCCTGATCTTGAGCAAAAAACCCTTTATCAATTACTCCTTTCAGCCTCCATATATAAGAATTTGAGCTGGTAATGCTGGCAGAACTGGTCAAGTATCTGCCACCTATGTGGGAAAGCAGACTCTTTAATACCTAAAATTGATGTAATATCCTGCATTGGTCTTACCAATAATAGTTATTTCCACTGATACTATACAGTACATTAAATGCAATGAAATAATATAATCAAAACAGAAAGGGAAGATCCATATAGGCTACAGAACATCTTGAAAGAAGGTTGGATACCATCGTTAAGGACATATAAAAATAGCAGTTGCTAAGTTATTACAATTTTGTTAATTTATTATCGTAGCAACCATATGAGTTAAGCTAAAGAGAGAAGCAAATAAGCATAAGGCTCTCCAGTGGGATCTGTGTGGCTGCACTTTAAACTTCCACTGGTATCTTTCACAATCACAAGACTGGTTCTTTTAAAAGAGGTGAAGCATGTGTGGAATGAAATAGTGAAACTGGTACACCATTTCCAAGCATGCAAAATCATCAGGACAGAGTCAAAGGCTTCCTAAAATCCTCAGATTTAACAGGATCATCTTTAAAAGAAGAGCAATGCTTTTGATCCACTTCATGTTATAAACATCATTTGTCTATCATTTTTCTCCCTCATATGATTCTTTCCCCCCCCCCTTTCTGGAAGCCACTAGAAGGCTAGATACTTTTCTTCTGCAACTGATGTAATGGCTCTTCCTTATGAGAAGCTGAAGATGGTTTCTCAGTGTAGTTCAAGGAGAACTTGCCTGCCTTTATGGCTGACCCCTTCGCTGCTGCCCAATGACATTTAAAGGAGGTGCTTAATAATGATGATTGACTGAAAGAATCACCTGGGATCATTTTTTGGGTGCCACTTCACTAAGTGAAGCTTAAGGGTGGCATTAGGGAAAAAGAAGCTGTTCAATGGTGGGTCCTCGTATTTGACATACAATACTTTCTACAAGGAACCCTTATTAAGTTAGGATTTATCTTTTTCTGGCTTAAAAAAAAAGCCACATTTGATTAGTTTCCATCCGTTGCTTCTTGTCCTGCCTTCAGGCGCTTTGGAGAATAGCTTGACTCCCTCTTCTTTGTATAGTCATAAAGTGACTATAAAGCAATCAGAGGGCAAAAATTATACCATCCTTGGTTCCTGGGCTTACATTTTCTCCTCCTCCTCTTCCTCCTCCTCCTCCTCCTCTTCCTTTCTTCACATGATGTCACATGAGCATCTAGGCACACAATATACTGTCAAGCTAAAAATTATACTGTGGTTTCTTTAGCATTTAAGGATGTATAAACAAATTCCAAGAAAGAAAAGATAAGTTGCTTGGGGAGGACAATTAAATTACAACCTGAACCTTGTGTATTATGAATTTATAAATCCATCTTGTTTTAACCATACTTTTTTTATAATCCTGATCTAATCCTGACTCCCTGCTCTGCCCATTTCTTCTGAATATTGGCAGGAGTGGAATGCAAACCAGAAACTGAGTAAATATTACTTACTATCAGGTTGACAGCTTATTAAAAAACTGTATTTGGCCAGTTTAGGGTCTAATTGTGCGAATTATGATTTGTCCTATTTTAATAAAAGGGTCATTCTAAAATGATTAAGTCTTTTATATATGACCTAAATGAAACCTTAGAGCATATAGAATTAATAGGTTTTTTATTGGTTGCAACCAGAAACATAGTGTCAAGATTTTGCAAAACAGAAAAATCTGAATATTTCCACATAGTAGGAAATATATTGGAAAAGTGCCTTAATGAGAAATTTGACCAGCACCCTCATCAATATTAGAATAATGCAGGTGTTCATTTTTTTCATATCTGAGTTAAAATTAATCACATATAACAAAAATATATTAGTTGTTTACTACCTACTTATAATTTCTTACATAATTTAATGAAATCAAGTTTTATGTATTCTTTTACATTCTTATCACTGTATTGTAAGGAAAATTAAATTTAGGTTTAAGGGAAAGATTTTTTAAAACAAAAAAAAATTGACTCTTGCTTGCTCAAAACGACCCAGTTAAAACAAATGTTGAATAAGCATTATGTGTAAACCAGGCCAGTATCAGCTGTTTACAGAGAAGCTGGAAGCTATTGCATTGTGTGTGTTTTTTCTGCATCTTTCTAAGTCTAAGTAGTGTTACCAAACTGGCCAGAGATATCTCAGGATCCCATCCACCAATTCATATGCATGCACATATACATATACATATACATATACATATACATATACATATACATATACATATACATATACATATACATATACATATACATATACATATACATATACATATACATATACATATACATATACATATACATGCATGCACAGACATACACTTCACACACATACACTCTCACACACACAAACCTTTTAATGACTTACCTATTTGATTCTAGCTGCTTCCCTGTGCAGCAAAATCCATATTTCAAACTTCAGGGGTTAAACAAAGTGACCAATTTCCTCTGACTAATCGAGCATGCAGTTTGCTTGTATTTGGCCAAAAGGATTTATTACATTGAGCAACAATAAATGTTTCAAGTACTATTATGGGGCAACTGTGTGCTGCAGTTCATTAACTTAAAAGCGGGAGCCTGCTAAAGTACCATTTCTATTTTGGGCTACTGTGTTTCAGGTTCACTGTGTATTTACAGCTCCCAGAGCAATAAAATGTCTGAGAAATCCACCACGGAAACTAATTTTACATAAAAATTGCTAACTGTGTAGGAGGGTGTTTGTTTGCTGTTCCCTCACCTTGAAAAATTAGCAACTGCTGCTGTATCCCATAGCACTCTGCTTTGTTTTTTTTAACATGCTAATCTGTGATGCTATAACTCACTTGCTCACATTGTAGCTGCTCAGAATTGCAATCTTTTATTCTGAATTGATGAATCCAGAACCGTAAAACAGAAAATGGGTTTATTATTTTATGCATTCATTTATATATATAAAACATTTATATCAAACTATTCCACTTCTAAAATAGATACGCAAGATTATTAAAATCATAAAAGTACAGAAACAAAATGCAATAAATCCAGTCTAATAGCCTCATTAAATTCACATAAATCCCATTCACAACAAAATACCAACAGTAGCACAGCACCCAGAAAAAGTGCAGGCAATAAAGGTATGCCATGGTTATTTCCCCTGAACAAAATAACAGAATCTAAGGGTGGTGTCAGAAGTACTTGACACAACAGTAGCTTCATAAACTTCATACGCTAAGATCAAATTTCTCTTTCCTTCTTTTCACTACCCAGGACCCACTAAGACCACCAAGATTTTTCTTTGCAATCTATGGTTCACATTTTATCTTTTTAGGATGATTTACATTATTAGCTGCTTTATTGATGTGGCTGTATCTTGCATGAGAAGATTCTTGATTTTGTATGTGTTCATATTTATGTATCTATGTATTTGTTTCTTCACTTCAGCAAACTTTTTAATTCAGTTGCTATTTCATTTGTTAAGTATCATTTACTGTCTAAATTCCTAAGGTTCCTAAGGTTTGGAACCTCTTCTAGTTTTTGTTGATTATACATTTTATCCTTTTTTATGATCAGTAGAGCCTCTTAAGAGCTAGTTTGGTGCAGCGGTTAAAGGCACCAGGCTAGAAACCGGAAGATATGAATTCTTTAAGAAGTACCTTGCAAGCACAAAGAAGGTTTATAGAACATTTAAAACAATGGGGCTGCAAGGCAATTCTGGTTTTTACATAGAATTCAGTCCTGAATTTGAGAAATTAAAACCCCAAAAATCAAGGTAACTACTTGGAATATTCTGGATATAATCTACTTCGACCTCATAAATTTTTTGATAAGATTGTACATGACAAGCTGTTAAAATATAGTTTGGATGGCACTACAATATGGTGACCCCATAACTAGGTGGCTAACTTCACTTAGATAATCAGCATTTATAGCATTATGTCAAGTTGGAGAATAATAACAAGTGAGATCCCATTAGGATCTATGACGGGGCCAGCATTGTTCAACATTTTTAATGACTTGGATAATGGGACTGATGATGCACTTATCAAATCTTGACAATTACACGAAATATACGATACACATAAAAGATGGTATGTGCTGGGAAGCACCAGGATGGAGAAAGTCTTGGATGGAGGGAAAGACAAAAACCTGAATATGAGTCAACTGTTTTAAACTCCAGACTGCTGGGCAAGTTCAAGGAAGCAAGAATTACACAGACACCTGTAAGGTATCTTTAATAGCAAAGATTGGAAAATACAGCATCTTGGAAACCATGAAAAGAATTTCCAGCTATTTCTTTACACTGAAGAAACCTCTTTGAATTATTTGAATCATTTCTTCCCAACTTCCTCGCTAACTGTGATTGAGTTATGATTGCACTTCTGTCTCTTAACTTTTCTGTAGCTTTCCAACACTCTCTCCCACAAGCAATGGAAGATGGCTAGCACAAGGGCTAAGGAAGTTCTGAGCTGCATCTGAAGAACCGTACCAAAGATAGATAAAGCAATTATTCTCCTCTACTCAGCATTAGTGAGACCACAGCAAGAATGCTGTGTATAGTTCTGGGCAGCACACTTCCAGGAGGATATTGGAAGGTTAGAATAGTTCAAGGAAGATGATAAAGGTGCTCAAAGACATGCCCTACCAGGATAGGCTGAAAAAAACTGAGAAATATTCAATCTAAACAAAAGAGGACTGAAAGGTGACATGATATAAGTGTGCAGGTACATAATAGGGCCCATAGGAAAGATGTTTTGCCACATAAATTAGAACCAGAAATAACAGGTATAAGTTCCAATTAGCTAGGTTTCATTTAAATATAAAGAAAAAAAATCTGGATGGTAAGTTCTGTACAGCAAGGGAACTGTCTTCCCTAACCTTGGAGGCTATGGTCCATCTTTGCAGGTTTTTAAGAAGACCTGGACTAGTCCTCTCTCAAGCATATTTTGTCTGTGCACTGAAGAGGAGAGGACTAGATCTTTGCGGTCCTTTTCAGTTTCATAACTAATGATTGATTCTACTAATCTTCCAAATGACAGTCCCTTCAGCCCTGCTAAATTTTAGGCAAGCCTGATGCCAACTCCTCAACTTGAAGGGGGGGCTCTAATAGGTGATTTCCCCCTCCTCCTGTGGAGCCAAAACAAAAATATATCTCTAGTTATAAGTAGACAGGGATAGCACTACTTAACTATAAGGTAGGCTTGTCCTTGTTTAGCAACTCTCTTGTTTAGCAATAGTAATCAAAAAGTAACTTTATGTTCAATCCTTGCATTTATTACCTTTGCAGGTCTATAAAATAAAGGAAAGCTGAAATAAGAATAAAAAGGCAATTATGGTTTCACCTAGTGACTGCTTTGCTTAACAACCAAGGTCCCAATTGTGGTCACTAAATGGGGACCCAATTGAGTTTGCTTGTGGAAATCCAGAAGGGAACATCAGAAATCCCAATTATACGACCATGGTTCAACCAAGCACTCGCATGGCAGTCATGTGACCACAGGGACACTGTGATGGCCAGAACTCCGAGGACCAGTCATAAGCACCATTCTTTAAGTGCTGTTGTAACTTTGAACAGTCACTGAATTAAAGATTGTAACCAAAGGACTACTTTTAACTCTAAAGCATAGTACCTGCTGAAAGCGAGGGCAGTGAAACTCTCAATTCTAAAAGGCTTTCTCAGAGACATAATCTCTTCTTCTTTTTCTTTCTAAGTAGCTAGAAAGGTCTCTTGAAATGACAGTACAGCACAATCCAAATCACAGTACAGTCCACTATTGGGACCAGAACGTCTGTCACTAAGCAATGCAGTTGTTAAATGAGTCATATGATCATGCCAGTTTTGTAATCTTTCTTGCTGGGGTTGTAAAGCAAGTCACTGTGGTTATTAAGCAAATTTGGTTCCCCCCCATTGACTTTCCTTCTTGGAAATTGGCTGGGAAGGTCATAAATAAAAGATCAAGTGACCCCACGATGTTACAGCCTCTGTAAATACATGCAGATTGCCAGTCATGGGGATGCTGCAACAGTTGTAAGTATGAGGTCCAGTCACAACTCACTTTTTTCAGTGCTGTCATAATTTCGAATGATTGCTAAATGAATGGATGTAAGTCAAGGACTACCTGTACAAATTCAAACAAATGAAGTTGATTCTCGCCATTTCTAATCCAATGCTCTAATTACTGTTTGATTATTCCCTTAGTTTCTAGACTTAGAAATCAAAAGTTGCAAAGGGACATTTCGAGATTATATATTTCCCACCTAATAAAGTCCAGGCAAGTAGAAGCCTTAATGAAAACTGGTTGCAACATGAGGAAATGGACAGAACAAAGGATAAAATCAGGAACACCCAACAAAAATCAAGATCTTATTTCCTCTCTGGAGACAGTCATATCTCTTCAGCCAATTACATTTTTTAAAAACCCAAACAATAAACTCTCACACTGGAGTCAGTTGCCAGCCTCCCCTCCTCCCCCGAGACAAGATTTATAAGCTCCAGAAAGGGAACACAAGATATATCATTTCAGACTAAATCACGTTGCTCCCCTGTTAATAGAACTAGGTAAGTAGACTAGTGGGGACTGCATGAGGCATGTCTTGGCTGGAAGAAGATACCTTGTTTGCATAACATTAGGCATTTCTCCTTTTAATTTGATGATACACTTTTAAAATTCCTTGTAAAAAGAACATATTTATGGTTTCTGTTAGGCTTGTCCCAGCTTGGGCATTTAGGAAAGAAAGACCCTTGACTCCATTTGTAGTGAAAGGTGTACTTTTACTAAAGCCAAGTGTTTACAGCGTAAGCAAAGCCAGATCTGAATATTTCCACATAAACCCAGTGATTTTCCCTTCTCCCACATCCTCCCTCCTTGATCATCTTGATATTCCAACTAGATGTTTTGATAGCAGTTCTGAGGTTTGGTGCCTCTTTGGTGGTTGTTTGCATTCCGTTCCCAGGGCTATGTCCTTGGATCTTTCCACCATTGTCTCTGGTTGGCACTTCTGGTTCCTGTCATCCCTCCTCCCTATATTTCCCCATTCCCACTACCCCCTTTTTTATGGCAGGATGCCATCAAAGAAAAGTAAGGCTGAGGTGGTGGGATGGCAGATTTGACAGATTTCACTGATTCTGGGCCACAAGTGATTGTATTCACAGAAGTGAATTACCTGTACAATTTTTGTAGATACTGTTTTATTTTTCAAAATCTGTAAAATTAAAGTGCAACTAGGCACAGAAGCAGTAGGTTCAAAGGAACAGGTAGCATGAAATCCAAGGGTCACTAAAATAGGACTTGCACACGATTATGTAAAAATTATGCCATGTACATCATGACATCGTGCAAACGATGCAAGATAGTATGACATCTTCATGGCTTCTTCCAGTTGCCTGTGTCCCTGGCTAAGATCAATGTCCCAGTTAACCAATGCTAGGCTCTAGAATGGGGAGAGAGCCCATGCGGTATAGCAGTTAAGGCAGTGGTGGGATTCAAATACCTGAACAATCGATTCTCTGCATGGACGCCGCTTCCAGAAGTCTGTTCGCAGCCTGGGCCTCCGAGGCCCAGAACAGGCTTCCGGAAGTGATGTCTACGTACTTCTGGTGGGCTCTTTTGGGCCTGGAAGGCCTCCCCTGGGTTTCTGAGGCTCAGAACAGACTTCCAGAAGTTACGGCATCCATGCACTTCCAGTGAGCTGTTCTGGGCCTGGGAGGCCTCCCCCAGGCCCACAAGGCTCAGAACAAACTTCCAGAAGTTACGTCCATGCACTTCTGGTGGTCCATTCTGGGCCTTGCGAAAAAGGGCTAGGGCTTTAGCCGGTTCACCGAAGTCCACAAAAAAATCTTCCGAACTGGTGCGAACCAGCCAAATCCCACCGCTGAGTTAAAGCACCAAGCTAGAAATAGGGAGTCTATGTTGTAGTCCTACCACGGCACAAGGGTCACTAGTTGGGTGACCTTTGGCCAGTCACTCCCTCTCAGCCCCAGGAAGCAGGCAAAGATAAGCCACTTCTGAAAATCTTGGCAAGAAAACCCCAGGGTCTAGTTCAGACAGCTAGACAGTCGCCAAGAAGTCATAAGGGATCAATTATGATTTAAAAGCACCAAAACAAGAATGGTGTGTCACGTTTAGACATTGTGACCAAAGTTAACATTTTGTGTGTGGCCAAATCTTGTCTTACAGAGGTTTTCTCTTTAACCTGCAATATTTCACGTACAAATATCTAGTAAATTTCCCTGCTGCATCTGAGGATTCTCCTACTTCTTTCACCATGTACAGTGCTGGATTGTCCCTCTAATGGCATAGGTGATAAACTATTCCCAGTTCTAGGTTTCTGCTGAATGTTGCATAATGTTCATTCTACCAGGACTGCCCTGGTCTACTGCTGTAATTAAACAAAATGAAGGATGCGAATTTGCTGTAGAAGATAAATATGCTATGTCCTGGTGTATACTGCCATCTGGTGATACTATATTATGGATTTATTATCCTCTGACAGCAGGGGAAAAACACAATTTCCTTTTACTTGTGGTCTCCTTGAATACATCCAGTAGGTGTCCCAAGTATGCTTTCTTATCCAGTTCTTCCTATATGTCTTGATCTAGCTGTTACAATATTTCATCTGCACCCAGTAGATGAAGGGGAAGCAGTAAATACAAAAAGAGTCTTGCTGCTGTTTCTTTTCAGACTTTATTTTACACAGGAGCAAAAAAAATCATATTTCCAAGGAGTTTTAAAATAATTAAAAATAGAATAAAGGTAAACATTTACAAAAGAATGGTGCTGTGATATATAAACAAAAGAATAATTTTTCTGTTCTGTACATACAATAGAAATAGAATAGAGTAGAAATTTGCAATAGAAATTTGCAAGAAACAATTGTGTTTTGTCTGTCAATAATAGATCTTCTGTAAAGGTGAGATATACCCTAACATATCCCTTGCTTCACCCACATGTCCTCACTTGTCCTCCTAATGTCTTTTCTTCCAAAAATCTATTTTTCTCTAACCATTTTTATAATAAATCTTCTAGACAACAATAGCTTCCTCATGCAATTGAGTTCAGTGTGCTTGCCAGTTGTGATGGCACCAGCTTTACTTACTTATAGCACTTTGTTTTAAAAAGTGCATACATTTAACAGGAAACTGAAAATCAGATTTTATCCATAAGCACTGCAAAATGGACTGCAAGATTATGATCTAGACTGCATTGGAAAATCTTATCAAATCAGATTATGGAATTTATCATAGCCTAAATCAGGGGTGGGCAACTATGCCCCCTATATAGCCAGTGGACTTCAACTCCCAGTTTTCTCTAGCCAGCATGGTCATAAAGGTCATAAAGGGGCCATAACTGCCCACCCCTGGGCTAGATAGATCTAAAGTGGCAAATAGGTTAGGATTAAAATTAAGATTAAGATCACTGATCTCTAGTCTCTCTGGGGGACTGGAGGATAGGAAAGAACAGCTCCTCTATAGTAAATACTGTACCAAATGTATGAGGCAGTTCATATCTACAGACAGAAACTGTTTGTCTTCTGAACAAAAACTATGTTTTGGAAAACCACGGCTGTTACAAGGCTTCGCAAATAAAAAGGCCTTCAGTTTACATCCAGTTTAAGTCTATAGCTGACTGGAACAAAAGCACTTTGCTGCTCTTTATGACTCAGAGTGGGAGGTTCCTCATGTCATTCTTAGAGCCCAGCTCTTTCATTTTATTTTTAACAGTCAGTTACTTTTTAGCCTCTTCCTTTTTTAGAATTGGTCTGCAGAAACATTTTGGGGGAATCCTCCTGCCAAATGACTGAGGGGGAAAAGAATAAGATATTAAGAGGACAGGCAGAAACTCATCTCCCCAAGATCCAGGAAAATCTCAAAACATCTGATGACTGATGGACTAATTCTGATGGTAGGACTACACATCAGTAAACAGGCATGATTTATTCACAGTAAACAGTCAGTTTGATCCTCTAGGTATAACAAAAATTGAAGCCTTGTGGTAAAACAATGGGGAGTGAACCCTTCTCCCTCTCTGAATGCAGACTTATTTCCTCCTACGAGTAATCAAACTAACAGCCCAGGCAAAAACGAGTCACAGAGGAATTCAACAGGTTGTTCCCATTCTGATCTTCCATCAAGCCAAAGCTTCCTCTTGGCAGCCTCTCTTAATGACATGCTTGACATTGGCTGAATCATCTGTCTGCTTAGTGTGTGTGTGCACTGCATGCGTCCCCTTGCTTTTGGCTAGATGTATAACTTACTGCCATGTTTCCTACTCTCTGTGGTTGACAGTCTGTAAAATGCTGGATAATTTCAACCACATGAGGCAGGACTCCCGGAACAAGAAGATTGAGAGATGTAATGATTATGGGAATGCAAAATAGCTGGAAACAATCAAACTGAAATAGTTTGAGGAAGTAGTGGCAGATTTCTGGTCAAATAAACTTGACCATTATTTGACTGATCTGTAATTTATGCAAAAAAATAAGAATGGATATATAGCAGATGGAAAAGATGCAAATTAAGGAGTGAAATGGAATAGGAAGAAAAAGGTACAGAAAGTGCAAGATCAAACCTTTTGGGAGAAATGGGGGGGGGGAGAGGCTTGCAAATGCTATTTGTGGAGGCCCAAATTGGAATTTCAATAAGGAAGTGGGAAAAGATGAAGAAGTAGAGAAAATTACACAGGATGATACAATCACTTTGGATGCCTCATAAAGATTTCCCTTCCTAACTTCCTCCCACTCCCTGACCCAACCATTTCATTTGTTGTTCTAAACCTAATACCACAAATTTCAAGGTATGTATGGATTTCTGAAGAGGTAATGGTAGAACAGTGCTTGAAGACAGGGAGTTTTAATTGGAGATCCCATCAATTCAGATATGAGCAATGGCAGTAAGAACGGTTAGGTTTTTGGGGGGTGGGCGGGTTAGTGCAATACATATAGATGTATAACATTCTATAACGTAAATTTAGCTAACCTCATGACAATTTAATTTGGGGGAGTGATTATCTCTTCTTATTGGATACTAATGAATGTAATTATTCTGTAGTAGTATGTATTTATACATTTGCTTTATATTTAACTGTATTTTAAACTTTATATTACATTAAAATTATACAACATTTAAGTACTGTCCTCATGGAATATGAGACAAGGTGTTAGAATAAAAGAGAACTCAAATTTATTCTTGACTGTGCATGAAAGAATCTACTTGTGGTGAGAGACGTATGCATCTCGCCACATTAACTGGAAATGCTTTTGCCTTATGAATTCTGATGAAGTAGCAGGATATTCTTTTGGTTGTCTCCAATTATTTGTAGGCTTGATTCTACCCTCCTCCCCAAGGCACCTTGGGAAGGAGATCCAGCACATAGTTACACTTCACTATATTTATTTAGCATATGGACTTGTATACGGACTTGTACTATATATTAACATTTCACCTAGATTT